>NW_010399420.1:0-38072 GCF_000710305.1 Buceros rhinoceros silvestris
AAAGCGCCCCACTTGTTTAAAATAAAACAAAGAAACAAACAAACCAACAAACAAAGCCCACCAGAACCCAAATGCATATTGTGAGTACATCAGTTTCTAACTGGATGGAAGGGAAATAATGCATTAAGGATATGTTAGCTCTAACACGTCACATATGTGTTTTTAAAAGGTGAAATGACCCTTTTTTGGCTGAGTTGGCCTTCACTCCTCACACACAGCCAGTGGACTGCTTCATGCTATTACTGCGTGAACCTGCCCTTGTAGTAGAGTGTCTCAGCATCTCTTGGTATTACGGCTGTAGTGACATGATCAGCATCTCAGGAGTAAGCTGAAAGTCGCGGAATTTAAATCATTCTCAGAATTGCTATATATGAATTATTTAGAAAGTTAAGGACAATTTTTTTTTATTTCAACTACTAACCAATAAATGTAAAAAAATACCAACAACAAAACAAAAATAAATCCCTTCATCCCCCACATTAAACAATAGTTTTTGCAACATTCAAAACAGTAGAAACTATTTACTGTATATTACTATTAGTGGAGAAAAGCAAATTTAATTTAAAATCATTTTTTCAAACTTCCTCAGTGGATGCCAGATAACTCCAGCTTAAACAAATATAAAAAACCTCATTTTAAATGGAGAATATTACAGACAGAGCTCAATTATTGAGATATTAAGGGCAACATTCAATTTGAGAGACACTTAAGCATCTTTGCCTCCTGGAGATTTTTACATGACAAGGCTTGAAGATAAACATGGTTTTGCAAACAGCAACTATCATATCTGATCACATAACCTGTGAACTGAAGCAGTATGTCAGCAAATATTTCTGATTATTTAAAATATTAAATAACTGTATTTTACTAGGCAGGTCTTCCTCAAAACAATCACAATTTTTTTCAAGAATTAAAACCCATATACAAAAAGCATTCAGATGATCTGTTACAAATCTCTGCATTAAAAAAAAAAAATCACCTCTCTCTGTGATAAAGGCAAAATTAAATACATTGTGGGACATACTAGTAGTGGAGGAGCTGCCTTTCTACAACAGCCATCCTGAGGGGGAACTGTAGCAGCCAAGGACATATAGAGTAGGAATCACCTGACCTAACTGTAACTATTTAGACATTAGATGCCTGATTTAAGCTAATCATCTGGGTTCCCTCTACAGGTAATGGAGATAAGCATTCTCAGAGGGAGATTCATCCTGCTTTGTCTTAGGCATCTCTCTTTTAAACACTTGTAGCTGGATAAAGTCAAGAAAGATCAGCCTCACTGACAGCTTGATAATCTGTCTTTAGCGATGCATGGTTTCCAAATTCAACTAAAATCTAGCCAGAATTGAGACAATTTCTTTGATTCCCCATTTAGCCTTTAATTCTCTCTCCAACCCAAATTTTTCTTCAGTTCCTCCCATGAACATGAACATTCTCTGGCACTTTATTTTTCTAAACTGGACTACATTTTCCTGGAACGTGGGGAATGGCAACCAACATAAATATGCTGCTGCTCTAACAGCTACAAATCCATTTACATGCATGTGCTCTAAATTGCAGTAATGTTCTGAACAGATAGATACGATCGGAATATTGACAGCAATTGTGCTTTCTGGGTCTACTCTACCACTTTCAAATGTGTAAAAATCAGTGGCAACATTAAGGCAGTCAAGGTATATAGATGAATGCTAAAATATATTTACTATTCAAGGAAGATGGCTTAAATCAAACAAGAAAAAAACAAGGGAGAAATACCATCTGGGCCCTCATTTACACGTGTGAGCCCAGGTCACCACACATGTCCCAAGGGCTCTGTGCTTCAGAATATTGTACAAGTCCTAAAGGTGAAGCCTGGCCTCAACTCTCTTTTCAGGGTTTGTGGGTTCTCAGCAACACCAGCATTGCTGCATCGCACTTTAATCACCAAGCCCTTAGAAACAACAGCCGAGATTTATAAGGAAGCAGGTGTCTGACCTCAGGCTCCTAAATTCATAGCTGGGTGCTCAAGGCAGCAGCAAAGCTGACAAGCACCCTGTGCAGTTCTCTGCAGACGCTCACTCCAGTAGTGAGGCACTTAGCGTTTGTTATAACTCAAAATGGATGTTTATTAATTAAGTGTTCCAACGGCTACTTGAAGTGCCTTGGCTGAGAGCTCGTGTGCACTAATTTCAGTATTGGGCATACAGTCTACTCTGCCTCTTACTTCTACAGCATTCCTAGAAAATTAATTTTAATAGTTAAAAAACCATCTTGAGCTGCATACATGAAAATAACCCCATTTCTACTGAATGACAATCTAATATGAAATAAGAATATTCACCTTTTTTCTTACTCTGCCCAAATCCAGGCAATAAATTAGGCTTCTCAGCATGACTGTAAAGTGCTGTGAATTGTATAAACAATCATATATGGACACTGAAAAATAACCCTTATGCACATTGCATTATAGTTCCAAAAATATATTTACAGTCTATTACAAAGATTACAAATGGAAGTGTCTATGTAACGGGATTATGCTAGTTAAAAGCTTTTTACAGATTTTCTTCAACGAAGGCGGGGGGACAAAAAATTAGTATAACCAAACTGATTTTTCTAATGAAACAAATAAATAAAATGACAAATATTTAACACTGTACATGATCTAAAAAGGAGGAGAAAAAAAGGAGGGGTAAAATGATGCATTTAATTTTTGATAACTATCTTTGGTCCTAAATGTGGGAAAACACATTATGTAGCACTGAATATACATGTTTGTGATGCTCTGCAATTAAAATAGAAAAATATAGTGCATTTTCAATGTATTCAGAGCTCACTACACATAAATGTGTGTACAAAACAAGACAGTATAAATAAAATTTACAAGTTTTACAAAGGAACATTTACAGGGTTTTTCTTTTGTTTATATATTTTTTTTGTGTGGATGCCCACATTATCAAACAAGACCAATTTATGATTGATCCCTGGGATCTTTCTCTATCAATCAAAATCAATAGAAGCAGCCCAATTCTCTTTGGAAGTACAGCATTTCATTGCTGGGGTAGTTCACAATTTTCAGATTTTCTTTTAAAGCATTTCTCTGGTTCATATATATTCGTGCAGTATCTCTAAAGACACTGTTCATTATTGCTTATTAAGTTAAATATTTTAATCAAACAAAATTCATATATAAGTAAATGGATAAAAAAGATATTCCATTGAGCCACTACTCTTGCACCTGTGTTCCTGATGAACGACTGCTGTGTCTGTCTGTGTGAGCACGCACACACGTTTGTTCAGAGCAGAAAAAGCTTGTAAAAAAATTGAAAATTTTGAACTGCCCCTTGCCTCACGCTCTACAGTTCTCATATAGAATCTCTGTCCTTATTCTGACAGCTGGACTGCATCCGGATTAAACTCATATAAAATATATGCCAGCTATTTCTCTCAGATTTGTTAATGCAGAGTATTGGAAAAAAAATGAGATGTGCTCAGATTAGATGGTTTAGGTAACACTGGAGAACTGCACCCGTGTTCTGAGACACTCCTACAATCACTTGTCCATTCAATGCGGTGTCTCAGCAGGTTTACAGTTGTAGATCTACATCTTAGAATATATCTCACTTTAACTGTAGTCCATCAAAATCATCTTGCAAACAATTTGCTAAAAGTGCCTAGAACTACTTAGGGGTCATTATTGCTTTTCTTTTTCTTTTTTTTTTTTCCTCTTTTGTTTTCTTTTAAAAGATAGTATATATGTGTAACCTTAAAAAATTCTTTAAAAAATATCAGAGCTCTTGGCAACTTGCATTTTCCTGACTCCCTGCCAATTAGCTAGCCATGTCAATATGGTGCTGATTTAACAAAAGTAAATGGCACAAAAGGATACCAAAGTTCGGACAGATATACATTACTTGGTCATGCTTCTTAAATCTCTAGTAACTCAAATAATCCTTCAGAGGTACCCAGTGTAGTAATGTGTCATAGAATTAGCACTAAAAAGGTCCAAAGATATAAACATCATACTAAAAGAAAGTCTTTATGAAGAATAAACACAAATGATTAAAAAAAGATTCAGAAATCACAGATTTAAGGAAAATATTTTGTTGAATTCAACAATAATATCATGATTTTATCTGACAAATATATTCTTTTTTAAATTTTTATGTACATTTAAAAAGTCTGTTAGATAAAAAGGAGGTTAGAGAGCTCAAGGTGTTTGTATGTTTTTTTCAGGTAGTACTTTGTTTATTGTCACTGGTGTTTTCCTTGCCACCACTGGTGGATCCTAATTCCCTTTTCATAAATTCTGGTGGCACTTAGGAGTTCAAGTCTGTAGGTGCTTCTTGTAGCTCTTCTATTCACTGCAGGAAGGACCCAGGAAATCAAGTGTCTTCTAGCAGCACTTCATATATACTGAAGGCCAGTGCTGTTCTCTCAGTCTGTCACCTCCCTCATAAGGGAGAAATGTCTATCACACTTGGATGCCAGTGCCGTGTAAATGTAGCATTTGTGCTCTCATAGTCTGAATGCTGCTCATGATTTTCTTTTGATGACCAACCAACGTGATCCCTAAACTCATCACATCCCTGGGGAAGATAAATGCGTACATTGTTAATTTTTCAACTTAAACTGCTACTGTATGGTATTCAACTGTGAGTCAACGCTATGTAGTGGTCTGTGCTACGGGTTTCTAACATCGAAGTACACTGGAAACTCGGCTCAGCACTGTGAAGTTCATATAGGCACTGTTCAACTTCTCAGCAAGGAGTGCAATTACATACCAGGTGTCATGTAATTACACTGAGTGTGTCTCCACATCTGAGAATGAGGCCAGTATGCTTTGCACTACAAAAAGCTTTTATTGTGGATTTTAAAGACACCCGGAAAAAGAGACACTTGTCTTGTAAACTAATTTGGGTGGCTTCTGGGACACAGTTACGTATAAATACAGGATTTTGGGGATCACATTCTGCTTTCTAAAGAGATGCCTAGAGAAACCCTTTGCATATTGAACCACACCCATCATGCAAATCAAAGAGGAGCAGCTGTTGTAATTTCACCGCTACTAGTGCTACCGACCTAGTAGGAGTGTGTGGGTCTGGTGACAGTTCCCAAGCTATAGGTGAAGAACCCTAGTGATATCAGGGAGATAAGAGTAGGGTTGCAAATCTGAAAATATTGTTTAGAAACATATTTAGAAAACTATAGCTCTCTGTAAGAGGAATTATATGTGCTTGGCAACCACCAGGACAAGAACGTTGTTTGCAGGGTGCCAGGAAGACCTGTTTAAGATGGCAGTACCAATACAGGCCATGCTTGCCTTCAGAAAATTGTTTTGCTTCTATAGACTTTTATCCTGATGCAAAGTCATTTCTTGCAGGACGCAGACAGCCCCCAGCCAATTAGAAGAAAATTCCACATCTTCCGAGTACATGTCTGGAAAAAGGTACCAATTAGGCAGTGGAGGCAAAGTGGTTATTTTCCTATACATATATACTTTGAAATGGGACACGTTCTCACTCAAATTCTAGCCCCTTGGTGTTATTTCAATTGGTCTCAAAAGCAGGGAACAGAGTGATGCCACACATAGGCAGCAGGGTTTTATGGGATGCTCTAATATAACATCATTAGCTGCTAAACCAGCTGGCTTAACCCCAAGCACCACGTCTGTACTCAGGGTAAAGTTTTGGAGTTGACCATTGTGTATTTTTTAACCTCGAAATTCCCTAAAAGCAAGTTAAACATGCCCAGTACTAACTTACTCAATAGTCATCCTGGCAACTGATTCAAGAGAGTTGTAGCCTGCTGCTGTGAAATTATCCTTATATCTTTCCATCTTAATAGCTTGTAACCATTCGCCTACGGAGCAGAAAGTGGTAAAATCGGGAGTGTTCTGGTCCAGAAGAGGGCTAATTGGTCTACGGAGAAGGAAAAAGGAAAGTAAGTTGTTTCCAAAGAGAGTAAAAAAAACATCAGGGAGTATTTAGCAAGGTGAGAGTCAAACAAGTTTGGGGTATTAAAAATGTCTAGAGTAGAAAGCAACAGGCCTTTATACACAGTTTAGGTTATTCTGTGAATAGTTCTTGACTACTCTATAGCTCACAATATGTACCTCCTAAGCTTATTCACATACAAGATGAAAGGACAGAGAGAGCAAAATCTGCCTAATGGACTATTGTTACCAACAGAAAATCAACCTTGTTACCTAGCATGACAGCAGCTGCAGCTAAAGTTCCTGTGTAACAAATTTGCTATTCTCTTAAGCATCTTAGAAAATGTAGTAGTAGATATTCCCGTTATTTAATTAGATGGGACAAAACAAAGACAAGGAAAGAGCAGAGACACGAAGTAAGTTGTTTAAGGTCACACAGCAAATCAGTCACTAGAGAACACAGGCCAGTTGACTCCTTAATGCAGTGATCTAGTTAGCAGATCAAAAGATTACCATGATTGAATAATTCATCTGAAATTTATGAAGAAGCCTTTAAAAGCTACACCATGAAATACAATGAGATGTAATCACTGAAAGGAGTTAAAGCCAGAAAATGCAAGGTAAAAGTCTAGAGCGTAGCATGTCAAGGCACCAATCACAAGTATTATTAATTACTATTTCTACTGTAGCAGTTCTTAGGGCAAGGTATGCAACATAAAAAACCACCATAGATGATGCTCCTTGCCAGCAAGACTTCACAATTTAAGGAAACAAGAAAAACAAAGACTGCTAGAGGTGAGAGTGTGGAAAGAGTATCAAGCGGGCAGTAGTTTACTGAGAAATGTATTAGTTCCATTATATTTACTTCCTTTATTTTGCTTATTTTTGTAAGAAAGTCCTTTTTGGCTTTGTTCAGCATGGTATAAAAGAAGAGCAAATGAGGGAAGAGACAAACAGAGAACAGAAGAAGGAGGAACCAGGAGACGTGGAGCAAGTGTCAAGTGGAACAAGCCAGCAAGCAGAACATCCAGAACCCAACCACATGCACCATGATAACGGCACAGACTAAAGCTCTTCTTACCTGCTACAGGTTCCCAGTGGGGTTTTCAAGCTGTTTGGGTTTCTAATCATTTTGTCCAGAATACCAACTATCTGCTCAAACTTTGGCCTTTCACCACGTTCCTTCTGCCAACAATCTAGCATCAGCTGGTGCAGTCCTGCTGGGCAATCCATGGGAGCCGGCAAACGATAACCTTCTTCGATTGCTTTTATAACCTAGTAGTCAACACAGTTAATGATTTTTCATCAAGGGATATTTAAGGAATACATATTGCTACCCAGTTCAAGAAACAACGGGAAAAAATAGTAAAGAAAAAAAATTAATAAACTAAAGTTTACCATCAACGTTGCAAAAACGTGAGTCTGTAGCCTTCATGTTTTCAAATAATTTCCCCGACTTCATCTTTGGGTTTATTAAGCATACTGTTCTATATGTGCAGAACATAGTTATATTACCTAGTCAAGTGAGCAGCGGGGAACAACAATTAAATTCACCAGGGGAGCAACAGATAGATTGATAAATGGGAGTTATTTCAGAGAGCATTATTACTTGCCCCAAGGCTTTTATGAAAGGGTGTGCGGTAGAAGCAACTGACTTGTAAATGGATAGGGATTTGTGCATGCACATATAAAATACAAAAAGCCTGAAGATATAATCAAAGGATCCAAGACAAATGTTTAGCAGACAGAAATTGTTAGGGAAAAAGGTTGTATTCTATGTCTAGCCATGTTATATTAATGATAAAGTGGCAGAAATGTGCCATGTGAGAGAGGAAGACCTGGCTGGATAGCACTTTAATATATCACCTGAACAGAAAATTAGATTTAATAAGAGATGTTGCTAGATGATTATATGATCGAAGGAGAACATAAATGTCTGAGCCAAGAATTACACCCACACGTTGACTTCCTTAGTGAAGTCCATTTGGATTTAAGTAAAAAATAAAAATGGGTAAAGTAAAATCACAGGAAACTGCTGTAAACCTTGAGGGCAGGATAAGAAAGCACATCAGGAAGCAAGGCAGATAAGAAAAGCTTGTGAAAAAAGTCTAAAACACCATTCATGGGGGACTTCAAGTACACTGACACTGACTGACATAACAATATTAGAATTGCTAAGGAAGGATGCTTGTTCCTGAAGGGTAGTGCATAGGACTGTCTTCTCACCCTGTTTGTACACAAAGCAGAGACTGTTCTGGATGTAGCCCTAGGAAGTAGGTCTGGCATGATAAATAAAGTTGGTGAATCCAGGGTTTAGGGATAATAATAACTTCAAATAAAAAAATATTCCATAGGTTGTGTGAGAAAATGCAAAAGCAGTGGACTGCAAAGTAGACAGAACCGCAAAGAATACAAAATGACCTTCAAAAATCTGGCTGAAATCCACGATTGTATTAAAACCCTTTGCAGAAAAGAAGTTTTGCGAAAAGAGGAGGCAGAGCCCAGTGGTAGGAGACTTACTACAAGTTTGTGACACAGACTGTCCTTCTGACCCCAGGTAAGATGCCTTATCTCCCTCGGCCCCAGCTTTCTATCTGAACGTTCAGAATGACAGTACTATCCGACAACTCAAACATGACTGAAAAATATTCAGTTCCTGCAGTAACACCCACACACCTTGAAGAATGAGTGCAGTGACCTTTTAGAGACAGTGAAGTTATCTGTCAGACAGGGTGGGGAGAGAGGATTTCTGCAGAAGAAGAGGGAAATTGGAAGAACAGTACTATACAGAAAAGAATGTATTAAGAGTAAAATGTAAGACCTTTTAGGGCAGTGTTAAGAGGAAAAATGAACACCTCCTCATGCTTACAAGCAGCAGTGGAACAAACATGAAAAATAAGCTACAGTGTGTATAGGACAACCAGTGTGCTATGAAAAGTAATGTAGAGATTTCTGACTTTCTAAAAGGTGAGAGGTATTAAACCCTTTGTGCATACTATGTATGATTTACTACAAACTAAGTAGTTGCTTAAGAGGTCAGAATGCAGAGACAACCAATGAGGAACGAAAAAGTAGGTATCAGCAACACACAAGTAGCTAAGACCCTTGGAACTAGAAAACCATTTAGAAAGGACTACATCCAAGAGTGTAAGGGCTTTGAGGATACTGAAGAATCATCTTCTTTGATGTGTGTTCTGAGAAAGAAGGATGAAACTGGGAAATGTAAAATAACGATGGAGCTAGGGATGGATGGAGTTGCTGGCAAAACATTGGAAAAAACATTTTAAAATATTGGTAAGTAAAGTTTCTTATTTAAAAGCAAGAAAATGTTTATACACAAACACTGGCACTTTGAAGGGTACTACCTTCAAGTGCCTATTCTGCTATGAAAGGTGGGGTGGGGTTCCAAAAACCAGTAGTAGGAGATAATGAAATAGATGCAGGAAATTATTTTTTCTTTAAGTAAGCAAAATTTTTTGTCTTCTACAAAGAGAAGACAGCTAGAGTTCTTACTAATAGAAATGATCTATATTATTTACAATTTCCAAAATTCATTTTTTAAATTCTGCTTTTGTTACAAAAGAGAAAAATGGGACACTGTTAAAAGTCAAGTATACTATTATCATAATCAGGTTATTTGAGGATGTAAAGTAAATTTGAAGAGGGTCAGGTCTGTTCACTGTTGCCAACAAAGAAGCATTAAATACAGGTAACTGGACAATGTAATGTTATCACTCTGCTTCTCGGTATATAATAATAATAAAAATTAATAATCATAATAATGGTAATCAATCCAGGAGTACAACAAAGAAAAAATATGTGAGCCTAAGGTCTTGCCCTTTTCTGAAGAACTAATCTGCATTAGGACCAGTAACCAAATGAGAGCAAAAACTAGCAAACGCCAGCAGTCTAAACAGGAGAACAGGGTAAAGTGCAGCCATTTGAGGGCTACCGTCATCAGCAAGGATTAAGCTGAGGGGAGCCGACTGATCAGAGAAGTTGCAGAAAATCTCTGTTCAGACCACTGTGCCTCTGTGGGGAGCTTGAATGATGAGTGCTCTTCTGGTGCACCCTAGCTCCAGGTCACTGCTAAAAGGAGGACTTTTGCTTAAAAAGAGATCACAACACAAAATTGTATCCTCCATTAATCTAATGACTTAAAAGAAGGGGGAGCAGAATTAAAAAAATGCGATCTAAAGATCCAAACTCAGGGATACATATTTTTTTATGAGACCTGATCTGGTCTATGACTACATCCACTTTTATGAAAAAAAACAAAACAAAACAAACATTTAAGATATATAAACTGCTTGAGTGTATATGCAAAATTAGAATAGGCACACTTAGCTTCTTTATTTCAGTTAAATATTCCCATTGGTAACTGTGAAGGAGAATAAATAACTAATAATAAGATGATTAAAAATTTTTGCATCATAGATTTATTTATGGAATTGGTAGGATGTGAGTATGTTTTGGGAGGACACAAAGATCACATGAAGATCACAGAATATTTGAAATTATTTTACCAAGTAATTGATGTATCTTTTAATTATGTGCTATTGAAGATTATTATGTAAGATGCTAAAAAGAGAGGAAACTGCAAGCAGTGGTAATTAGCTGTTTTATGGATAAGGTTCATTCACCTGCGGTTCTCAATAGAGGGAATACTTCTCAAAATCCAACAAGAAGTATGAAAATACCAAAATTTCTCCCTTGTTTAAAACTTTTTATTTATTGTTCCCTGAAAGATAGGTATGGTTTGCCTTTGAAGCATCTTATATTCCTGTCAGACTTCTTTTATGTTTGAATCTAGTACAGAAGGAAGGTGTCAAAAGAAATGAAACTCTGCTGGGTGTCTAGGGAATGTAAATATTTCTCTTTCTCTGCCCCAAGGACTTGTTTGCCCATATTTTGACAGTCCATGAAATCTTTGACACTGAGACCTGTCAAATATTAACGGCTTTTCACTGAGCCAAACTGACTCATCATTTACTCTTTTATCTTTTTTTTTTCAACTTCGATGTCGATCAGTCAATCAAAAAATAAAATAATAATAAAAAAAACACACTCAAGCCCCTGACCGGAAGAAATTTAAATCAGACTCTTTCTGACATCTTTCTCACCTGCATGGCCTTTTCCTGTGCACTTTCTCTATTAATAGGTAACCCTGTCAGAACATCCAACTGTTCTATTACTGCTAACCTGTTGCTCTGGGTCATACTTTATGCAAACGAGGGTATTGTTAAATCGGCATAATTAACTTGAAAAAGCAAAAGTAGGTCACTAAACGACACTTTTTTCAAGTGATTAATCATTGCTTTGAAGTCAGAAACCTCAGCATTATTTTTTATTGGAAAAAAATTAATTCCTTACATGCTTAAGCGTAATAAAGTGAAGAGCACATATTACTATTTCTGATGTTCCAATTTTACTTGATACTGGGACAAAGACATACCACATCCACATGGCAGAAGAACAGTTTAGAGGTTTAGGTAAAGAGTTCTGAGAACTCTACAGTATTTTGATAAATCTTATTTTTAAACCAGCATTTTATGTATGCATAATGAAACACATATGTTGTATGTGGTTACAGTATGTAATTTTTGTTTTTCTAACACACACACACACACACACACTCGCAGACAAAATATAACCTACATCTTGATTTGACATATCCCAGTAAGGCCGTTCTCCATAAGACATTACTTCCCACATAACTATTCCATAACTCCACACATCGCTGGCTGATGTAAATTTGCGGTATTGGATGGCCTCTGGAGCTGTCCATCTCACTGGAATTTTTCCACCCTATAAAAAAAAAAGAAAATAATTAAGTTTTTATTTTTCTCCACAAAATTTCCACATCATCTTCTGTAGACTGCATTTATCATCATTTCCATCAACATCGAAAGCAGCTCTTACATCATCTGCTACAATTGACCAACTTGGAGGATTTTTGAAGGAGTCTAAGGAAGCTTAGGTTCTTAAAACACTTGGACCATAGAAAATTAGACACCTGTCTAAGCTAGGTTGGATGCTTTTCTCTGGATGTGCTTATCTCTCCATTGATTTTAAAGGGCTGCTTAGATGTCTGATTTACACCAGTCATTTAACTCCTGTCTGGATGGTAAGATCGGTGAGGGGAATATCATCCTGTGCGTATAAATCCCACTGACTTGTCATATGGATCCTCTGAAATCTCGGCCTGACGTTTTTAAACCAGATTCCCACTCCGAGCCCAGAGGCAGGAGTGACAGCCATGAACACCGGTGCAGCTTCCTGGATCCCCGCACCTGTTGGAGCAGATTCCAGGGGACCCTCCTTCCCTCAGCATAAGAAAATAGGTATAGTGAGGCCCCATGGGTGGGAAAGTGGAGCTGGCTCAGCAAAAGAATAACGAGCATAGTGTGTTCAATGAACGCTTATTTAAGAAAAGTGTTTCCCCCAAAAGCAAGTGAAAATACAGGAGTTGAGCTTTGTCACAGTTCAGCCTCAAGCTAGTCAACCTTTTGGTGATATAAAATCTAGTCTGAAAATAGTAACAGCCTACAAATATTTTAATTGACTCATAGTAAATGAGATTATTAAAATTTTTATGTGCAAATCTTCCATATTTGTTCAAACAGAAAATCAAGAGGAAAGGAATAATGAAGATATTGTGCAAACTTTTTAGAACTTTACTAAATAAAAATGTATGTTCTTACAATTTCAATCCCTAACCACAGCCAGATTGCTATAGAGACTCTTTTCCTTTTGACTAGTTAACATTTCTCAAGCAATTGATGTATTTCTCTTATCTAGACTCTCTAGAAGATATGCTTCTTCTTAATAACCATATCTCAAATGCACTAAACCCCATCGATTTCTCTTACGGTAGTAGTGTAGACAGCCTCTGGATCATCTTCTATAACTCTGGAAAGTCCAAAGTCTGACACTTTACAAACAAGGTTGCTGTTGACAAGAATATTGCGTGCTGCAAGATCCCTGTGTACATATCCCATATCGGCCAAATATCTCATTCCAGCAGCGATTCCTCTCAACATTCCCACTAGCTGAATGACTGTAAATTGCCCGTCATGTTTCTGGAGGGAAGAAAGGAGCAGCAATTCTTGTTAGTATAGCTGAGAAATTAGAATTAGTTTTACAGCTTTAGCTTTCTACTTATTTGCTACTTCTGTGGCAATCCAACCTGGGGCTAAGAAACTCACTTCAAACACAAGTTGTATTTTCATCAGAGATAAAGCAGTACATCCAGTCAAGGGATGAGTGAGTACTAGTAACGTACTGGAAGTAACAAAACTTGTTAATCACTGCAAATATCTGGCTAAGCCACAGACAGTCTCTTCTAAGATGGATTACCCGATGCACAGTTCTTTAAAGTTTGCCTCTATGCTCTTCATTCCTCAGCATAATTATTTGTGTCAAGAAAATAAGAACTATCTTCTTTTGGATTCCTAGCTACTGATAATTTTATTCATAGCTTGAAGTTTATCAAACAGACATAATTTTTCTGCTTCCTATAGAATGTTACACATCATTCCACACTTTCCTGTACACCTGGTAAGGAGTCAGAAGTGGCCAGTTCAGAACAAAAATGCTAAATTGTTATAAACTTGCATTTCTTTTTCCTTTGTTCTTCTCTTAAACAAATCTGTAGTTCATTTAGAGATTCTTGTATGCTGATTTCTACCATGACACAATAAAATTCTACTCCCCTAAAAAGAAGATTTGGCTTCAGGTATCAATGGTTTTCACTTCAGCTGGTGGCAATAATAAACCCCACTACATCTACGCTGCATCAGATCACTAGAATTCCTAGAATGTGCCCATGTGATCCTATCTGATCCTCTAATTTCTGATCTGGTTTTGTTGAAATAACATAGAGAACTGCTAGTATTTGTCAAGCTCCATTTCAGCCTTAAAACCATTTTAATTATATGAATGTCATGCATGTGTACATACGTACGCACATACATAAAACCGTATTTTAAGTGACAATATGTCACTTAAAACATGTTTATATATGTTTCCATTTTGTAACTCACCCTAAGAAATGCATCTAAGGCCCCATTCTCCATGTATTCTATTACAATCATGACTGGTTTCCCTGAAAGAAAAGAAGACAGATTTTGCTTGAGAACCTGGAACACAAATGGAGTGCCTTTTTTTGATAAAACGTATTATTTCTTTGAAGGACTAAATCATTGAGACAGCGAATATTTCTGGGGCCTCCAGCACTGTTACTGAGCTCTAGTAAGTTCTTAAATGTCTGCATGGAACATGATCATGATTCAAAAAATTAAACCACACAAATCAAAATGTCAGTGTGTACTCCTAGCTCCTGCTGTGTGAACCGGACTCTGGAATAACGACACTTCAGATAATGTGAAAGGACATAAGAAACCTTATCTCTCTGCATGGTCTTTGAGGCTACATGAAGCTAGAAAAATAATGTATTTCAAAGTACTTCATCTTTTAATCATGCATGCATCTTAATTATTTTCCTCAGGGTGTAGCATAAAGCAAGTATTGTTTTAGTTAGTTACGCATCCAGAGAAAATCCATTAGGAGTGTGCAGCCTGTTTATAATTTGAATCTTTGACCATGAATAAGCTGAAGTAATTTCTGCCATTATGTCGTCACTTGACTGACAGATCAAGTCATGGCTTACCTCTGGTAACAACCCCTTCTAAGTGAACAACGTTGGGGTGGTCAAACTGTCCCATGATGCTTGCTTCGCAAAGGAAATCTCTCCTTTGCTTTTCGGTGTAGCCAACCTTCAGAGTTTTTATGGCTACTGCAACATCTCTCTTGCCAGGAAGCTTTAGACGTCCACTGCACACTTCACCAAACTCCCCTAAAGTGAAGCATATCAATAATTACCCTGACGATAATATCAATATTATTTTCAGGCCTTAATTCAACTAGTTGCCTAAGTGTGTGTTTAAATTTAGCATGTGAATGCTCATATTTGAAACGGATTACTTAGGAACACAAAGTCAGGTACGTGCTTTAAATGAGTGGTTGACTAAGTACCTTAGAGAGTAAATACTTCACATTAAAGCCAATCTACAGGACTGTTATTTAATTATATTTTTAAAAACTTGATATATTTTTTCATAAATAGGAAATAAATGTGAAGTAGCTTTCATAAGAAAATACTGTTACAGAAATACTAACACCGTTTCTAAGTGAAAATGTGATTCTGTTCCACATGGGTTTTTTGCTATCTTTAGATCTGACGTGTTTTTTTCTTTCAAAAGGCAGCTTTTTCAGACCTGCTTTTAATTTATCATCATTATGGTGTTAAATGAAGCACTACATTGTTACTTTCAAGTAGGATAATTTACTTTGCAGATAATGAAATGAAAGGTATGACTTATAATAATTTTGTTACATTAAACAAACACAAGCAAATGCTTTAAATTTCTAACAGCCTTCTAAACTAACTGACGCTTGGAACTTGGAGAAGCATGTGAAAAAAATGGCCAACCAAAAAAAGCCTCAACAACCATAATTTGGGAGAGAAACAACTGGACTCCACTGGACAGGAAAGAGGATGAAAGTATGTGAGAAGTGGAGCTGAATGGCTAAACATCTACCTCACTGTTACTGAGATCGTCCCCTGCCTCACAGCTGCGTCATCAGAGAAGGAGAGACCCCCTATTCTGTAGCTAGGAAGAAAAGTCTCTTGGGATATACAGGAGAAAGGGCAGTAACAGATCTTATAATGAATAAAGGGGAACATCTCTTTTAAAAGAGAAAGGTTAATCACAAAAGTATTTAATAGCATGGTACTTTGCAAATACATAAAGTATGGGAGATATAGATCCAAGTCCCTCCTCTAAATCAAACCAAGACTGAAATTTATCTCCTACATAACTGTGGAGTTCCTTAAAGTTAAGCTATGGAGTATACACAAGTATGCAGACACAACTACATCCAAGACATGTCTTCTGGTGAGTGCTGGAAAAAATGATTGAATTAGTAAAGATAAACACAGAGTTTGATTAAAGAATCCCTTTGGGACATAGACTGAGGTCCCGAGAAACCTGGTGGGATCAGGACTTAAGTGCACATATACAACTGACAAGGTGGCTGGCTGGCAGTGGAGAGAGGTGTGCTTGGAAATGGGGCTGAATGCCTGAAGTGGCAGATGTTGAAGTGTCCTAATGGATGTGTACTGAGAAATCTTGTTTAGGACACCATCACCATTCCAACACTACTGTTCTCCTGTCAACTCCAACAACAAGCTTAGCGAAGGGCTCTAAGCTTCACAGTTCTCCAGCCACAAGGGTAGAACTTTGACTGGACCTTAATATTTGCAACCAAATCTCCATTCAGCATGGCTCATTTTATGAATCTCTTGAGAGATGACAACATACAGAACCTAATTCTCGTTCCTGTTCCACTGTATTAAGGTTAGCTCCAATCAACTCCATATACCCCTGTTAACACCATGCTGTACCTAAGCTACTCAGCCAGACAGAGTACAATTGTTGCTGACTGCACAGGTGAGGCATTAGCCTCAGCCATCCTTGGGCACTGGAGTTGTGGTCTGAAAATCCACGTCCTAACTATGAACAACATAAGGCATAGCTGTTACATACATAACAGCTAGCTGCTCCTACCCTTAGCCTGGTGTCTTGGTCTCCCTCCTGCACTTCATTAGCCATATGGATGACTATTAATGAATTCACTACTCACCTCACTCATAGGTCCTAGCCACAAGAACTTATTAAAAGATAACAATTTTCTCTAGTAGTACCTTCCAAAATTGTTTTTTTTTCATGCCAAAACCAAGACATAAGTGTGTGTGTGTATGTGATACTTCAGAGCCAGGTAATTAGGATGCTTGGCACAAGAGA
This sequence comes from Buceros rhinoceros silvestris, assembly GCF_000710305.1. Classification (NCBI taxonomy): domain Eukaryota; kingdom Metazoa; phylum Chordata; class Aves; order Bucerotiformes; family Bucerotidae; genus Buceros; species Buceros rhinoceros. Next base: position 16,780 of record NW_010399420.1, read on the forward strand.
CATTAAAGCTTACTTCCTTTCCAGCTCTCTGTGGTCTGATTTTGATTGATTTCCAAAAGCAGATCACTCAACACTCAAGCAAACCAGAAACTTGAACTTGTATGCTATGCACTTCATGCCAGGATGTTAGCCAATGAACTACTTTTATTCCCAAGAAAATAGTATATTCATCTGAAATGACGCCCAAAAATGATCCAGAAAATATGACAACAAGAGTGGGAATACTGCACAGCCACACAGCTACCAGCTCAGCATAACAACAAGGAAGAGACTAAAACAAAGAATGTGCGGTATGAACAAGGACTCAACACAGTGGACACCATACTCTGTATCTGACAGGTGGCTGCAGCGGGATGGTAATGCAAATGTTGGCAAGGAAAACACATATCCCTCATGCAAACTGAGCACAAGCGTACTTGCACCCCATTTGTCTGAGAGACATGGCACTACTCGGTAGTTGATGTGGCCAGCATTGTTAATGCATATGGAGACTGCTAAGTGGCTTCTCTGGTGCCGTCCCTAGCAGAAATTCTATATTCTTCTTTGACCTATGAGTTTCAGCTGCTTCTTCAGGTCTTTAACATTTTGTTGTTCCTGGACTGTATTTCGTTTCACTCCTATTTGCTATCTACATCAACAAGTTAAAGCCATAGCTAAGCCCCATACACAATATGCTTTCAACACAGTGCTTCTAATTTTAAACTTTCTTCAGAATCACTACTGATGCACATTATGTTTTTTGCTATCAGTTATACTCATTAAAATCAAGTGCAAATATGTTTTAGACTGTATTTGCATCTGAAGAGGTTTTAGCATTTTGTTCAGAAGGCATCTCCAAAGTCCAAATGGATCTATCTTTGTGCTCTGAGCTGTTACTATGCTGGTAGTTTTTTAAGTCAAAACAAAAGATAAAGCTCAGTAATTTTTCCATGGTGATCTTGAATTGAAGATGCTACCATTCTAGCATCACAAAAATGACTGTTTAGCAAGGGCTGGGTTCTTATGCTCTTATCTGTCTGAAGGAATAATTTGCTCAAGCAGTGTTGTTAATTTCAATGGTACTAAGCCTTGATTAAGACATGATTCGACATGAGTAAGGTTACTTTAAAGAGGTATTGTGAATTTTCGAAGTGTAAATATTTTTTTACAGGATAAACAGCTTATTTTAGAGGCATTTTTTCTTCCCTTTAAATAATATCTCAGTGTGTAATTTATAGTGCATGCCAAACTACAGGGTGATTTAAAAAGTATTCTGCTAATACTTCTATAAAACAACAGGAAAGCAAAAGAACATTTCCTTCAGGAATCCAAAGTATTTGATATTTTTCTTACCCATGGAAACTTAATTTCACTACATGGAGTAGTGCAATAAAAATGACACATATCTCATTAATGCAAACAAATGAAACTGCCTTTTTAGAGCACAAACACCATGGCTTAAGTAGGTGGTAGACAGTTCAAGAGGAAGAAAAGCAATGTAATGCTGGTGCAATTACAATCAGTCATGAAAAGTTAAACAATAATCGTTTGTATTCATAAAATATCAAAAAAAAAAAAGAAAAAAGTAGAACAGAAAATAGCCTTAGGGAAGATTTTGTTGTACAGAAACAAGACCTTCCTAATCTCTATTTAAGATTTTGTGCTGCAGCCAGTTTTCCTTACTCACATGAGCAAAAATTCAGAGGTCAAAAACACTGTTGCAAAAGGAAAGCGAGCAGAATTTGCACTCATGCCTAACGCCTTTACTTTGACACTAAATAATAGGCAGCAAAACTGCACCCCTCCCCCTGCTACATTTTTAACAGCAGACACAGAATTAGAAACCCACAAGCAAGTGGGTTCAATGTCAAGCAAGACTCTTCATTTACTTACTCGGTTTTTGTTGGGTTTTTTTCACCCTCTTTGTTTTTACATTTCAGAAGTGAGTGCAGATTCATTGCTCTTAACCACTCTGGCAAATGAAAAAAGTTCTTTTATACTTGAGGTATAATTATTTGCCTGTCATTATGATGTATGAGTTTCGATCCCGGGTAAATGGAATAGTTGAATCAGGAAGCCACGGCAGCCTTACCTGCACCAATCACACGCTCAATTTTAATACAAGAGGCATCTAGCTCCTTGGCGAATTGATGGACAGCTCTATTTGGGTCCTCGTAGGTTTCAGGGTCAATGTAGGTTTTGGTGCCTGGAAATTTAACTGTAATGATGTAAGAAAGCATGACTGTGATGAAGCAAAGGCACTTACTGTGCAGTCAGCCCAGGAATTTCATTATGCAGAATGCTCCTTGGAAGAGAAAGCCTGCTTCCACACTGCCTGAGTCAGAGCCGCTCTAAGAGGCAACTTAGTTCTAGGCATCACCTACAAGTGTGCTGACACAAGTACAGAATCCCGTCTCTAAAAATGACTAACATTAGCATCTGCATCTCCACCTTGAAGTGAAAGAAGTTATAAATATTAAATAGGGCTCACTAGAGTAACATGCAAGGGTTGAGTGGGAGCAAGAGTAAAGCAGGGGAAGGGGTATAGGAGCAGCAGAGGATGTGAAACTTCCTCTCTTGTGTAAGGACAGGTTATACTCTTTTCCCAGGCTGTGTAAATGGCATTTATTTATATTATCTCTGTCTTGCAGTGGAGTTTGAAAGGCTTCCCCACCTACTTCCACTTGCTTAAATTATTGAATACAATATTGTTTATAGACTGTTGCAATAGCCGAACTACTCACAGCACTGAGAACTGATATCCTTCGATATGTTTCTAGCACTAGAACATGAACATGAGAAATACTTGTAGCCAACTTGTGAAGACATAGGAAAGGAAAGTGGGCTCTGTGGTACAGTTATTCACTCTCTCAAGCACCTAAGTGAATTATAAGCAGCAACTTGCTTTTTGTCCCCTCTGTTTCCAGTATAGCACTTGGTGCAACTCAGGCAGTGCAGCACTCTGCCCAGCATGTGGATTTATCCCTTAGTTTGCTGCTGATTCAGGAAAATGATTTTTTGCTGTTCTGGTGAAAGTAGAAACTTCTGGTGAAAGTAGAGCAACTGGGAAATCTATTAATCAAGCGATTATTATGAAATAAATTTGGCTCACAAGGATTACAGTCTTGAACTTGAATTAAATCAGTGAATTAAAACTCAATATGAAAATGCAGGAAAGTTCCTCTGCTAATTGATATACTGATACACAAGAATGGATCAAAAGTCATAAACATAAATACTAAAACATAAATAATTTATTGTTGCTTTGTAATCTTTTAATTGAACATAAAATTTTATAATTTGAAAATATATTAAAAAATAGCTTAGTAATCATGTGTTTTTATGTTTCAGATAGTATTACTGACAAAAAGCCCCAAACCCTCAGAATAAGGAATAAGCTAGAGAAATCTAAGAATTTACAACAGGAGAAAATATTTGAAATGTTGCCCAGATGTTATTATCTGCCATATTATAGAAGTTTTTCCAGTTGTATTGATAACGCTTCAAATTTGTAAAATTATAAATATTTATTTCTTAAAACCAAAAACAGGCTGGAGAAAATGCAATAAAATAAAAAAATAAATAAAAAAAGCAATAGGTTAACTTCTTATAATGGTGCTTTCAGGCAGGGAGATGGAAAAAGAGCCATCCTCTTGTGTTTGTGGTCAGGGGCTTGGACTGGAGGTAGATTTGCAAATCTCAAGGGGGCCTCTGATGGTTCTTTATTCAAGCTGTCATAAAATATTTTGACATGCCAAGGCTACCCTGGCATACCAATGTGAAATAATGCTGGCCTGGACTTGAAGACATTGTTAGAAGAAAATGGTAGGAGGAAACCAAATATAAATCTGAATTGTTTGACTAAACACCTCCACTGTACTTATATCTCCAAGCGTAGCACCTGAGGTCACAGAGAGATGAGGGGGACTGAAATGAGATATATGATATTCTATTAAATACAATCCTTTAAAATCTGCTTTTAAAAAGTGGTTATTTGTATGTTTTTGTGTTAAGTACTTGCACATTGTAAGTTACGTTTTTGAAAATACAGTCTGGTACCTCAGCACAGAAGAAGGTTGTCTAGATGTTATGGAGCAAAAGGACACCTAACTGCTGTTCACAGCTCTGTGACCAAGCAGGTGACCACAGCACTGGGTTCCAGCTCAGTCTGTTCCTGGTTATCATATAAAATTAAACACTACACCTTTAATCAAGAGACGATGAAAAACTAGCTTGGCAAGAAGTGACTTATATTGGAGCTATGATTTTAAAAAGATGGTGTATGCTAACTGTTCTGACTGATTTGCTGGATAACCAGATTTCTTGAAAGTAAAATGAGGGTAATGACCATTTACAAAATCTCACCATTTTGGGATCAGCTATTGATCATTATGTAGCATATTTTATATTAATTTGTTTACATTTTCACTGAAGCAAAAAATGTCACCAATAATAGAGACAAGGAAAGCGATTATTTAGCTGACATATTTCTTTTCTTTATGTACTGACATGCAAGAATGCATAGTTGATCTTTTCCTTCAAGGACATAAAGGAGATTTCAAAAGTGAAAGCAGTCACTCTTCAGAAGACATGAAAAGTTTGTAATGCATCTATGAGAGGCGAATTTCAGATCCATCACTCCCAGAATAGTAACATTTAAGTAACATCATGTTTTTGATGAATGCTTTAAAATCAGCTGCACTGCAAAGTGCATGATAAACAATTCTTATCCCATTACTATTTTCCACCTTTTTTTCCACAGATCATGAATTGATTGACTAAAGCTGCAATGATGTCACTACTTAGTTTAATACTCCCTGCATTTAAATGATTTAGGCAGCCACACACCCGAACTCAGGGAGCATGAACAAATTCCAGCAGATCTTATTTTTTCAGGGCGGAAAGGTGAAACAGAAACCTTGATCTGATTTTGAGTGGAGTTTTGGCTAGAACTACTCACTTAAAGAGGCATGCATTGAGAAGAATTTGTGACTAGTGGCTCGTTCATTCTTCATGCTACATTACATTCTGGTAATAGCTCAAAAATTTAACAGATACAAAACAATATGAGCCATATTGGTTTCATAACAAAAAAAATCTGATGAATTTAGGCTACAGCTGCAATTACTGGCAGACAACAAAGGGTACATAACGGCACAGCCTGATTAAATGGCAAGTTCTACTGATAGGAGAGTTATCAGGTATGGGAGAAGACTGGACACCCAGGCATTGTTCTGTGTCAGAACTTAGATTCAGTTTAATTGTATTACGTGATTTTGCAATTTTGGACATTCAAAATAATTATTTTTACCATACTTCCTGAGTTAATGACTGTTTCCAAAAGAAATTGAAATATTTTTGATTTTTCATGTCAAAATTATATTACAACTGAAATAAGAAAAGGCTAAAATAAGACATTTGTAACACTATTTTGGTAAAACTGAAGCTATTCTTGCATAAGCCTTCCTCTCCCCTTAAATTTTCAATTGTTACTAATGCAAGAAAGATTAATTTTATTAAATTTTCCCAGGGTTCTAGCGTAAGTTCAGATGGTAGCTGTGATTTTAACAAGAGAGGCTTTAGGTGCTACTCTTAGCTAGGTAAGCCATTCTAGAAGGGAGAAGAACAATGAAGGAGCTGACCTTTCTTTTCATATTAAATATTCTATTTTTAAGGACATTATGGTTTGTAAATATTGATGCTGTAATATTCACAGTAGCACAAAACAGCTTTTGAACAGAACAGCTTCATTGTTAGGGTGATGCGGTGACCCACACCTCCTTAATCTGAAGTTTCCCTGAGGTAAAGGTCATATAGTCACTTAGTCAAAGGTCTCTCAAATACTGCAGTTTAGAGGGATCGTTAGGACAGTGTGGAACATATATTCAAAGGGACCAAAAGAAAAAAAAAAAAGCAGAATGAAAACAACAGTATATGATACACTTGTATAGAAATAAAACCATCTGTGTGAGCAATGTTGACTTTAATCCGCATTCTTTTTGTGTAGGTCATATTTTTACAGTATTTAACTTCCCAGTTGCTATTTACACAGCATTTTTAAATTTGTTATGGCTTTGTGTTTCATGGAGTCTTGTTTTAGTATCGTCTACACTATTGCAGTTTGGAATTTTTGAAAGGGGGGGAAGGAGGGAAGCAAAACACTTACAATGAAAGTAAAGCTCTTCATCCCCCTCTTGATCAGCTTTGCTGTAGCCACAATGCCTGAAAAGAAAGATACCAGTTTTATTTGGTAAATAATGGTTTCCTTCCTTGAATCTAAAGTCCTGACAAGATCAGTTCTGCAGGCTGGAATCTTCAGGCACTGAGCACCTAACTCCTGTAGGCTCTTTGAAAGTTTCAGCTATAATTCTCTTGACAGCAGAGTTTTAAATAAATCATGAACAGTTACAATCAAAAGGCTTTTGTATCAAATACCAGTTGGGACAGGTCCTAAAGAGAAAACTCTAGTTCTGGTGAAAAGCAACTACAGATAAAACAGAGGATTAAAAAACTTGAAAGCAGAACACTCTTTTACATGAGGCTATTCTTAAACCTACTGCTGTGCCTCTTTTTCTTGAATGTAAACTCATTTAAAGGCTGATCAGATAAAATGTCAGACTTCTCCACATGAGAAAACTGAACAGAAAGAGGGACTTTGAGGAGTACAGGTAAAGAATGTGCTAGGGGTTCCTTTTACAGCACAATTACATAGGACAAAAAGAACATCTTGATTTAAGCGTGCCTTGCCAAGTAAAAAGACAAACTGTATAATTGATAATGGAATTTAAATGAAAATTGTCCTTACTAAAAATTACTTCCATTTCAGTTTTGCAAATTTCTATCCCAGATTAGACCATGTCTCAAGAGTTCACAAGAGCGGGGTCAGATGTGCTTATGCCTATGCAAGGTGCAATACCTTCGCCCGATGATGAATCCGAACACCATGAAGACCAGAATGATGGTTCCTGCCACAGCAACCACAGCTATGATAATAACAGGATTCTGTTCACTGGAAACAGCTGTGGCTACAAATGGAGCACAGAGCAGAGATCAGTTTAAAAGTATTCCTTACAAAGGAACTGCAAAAAATTAAGTCAACCATCATGAATTGCAGACTGTTATTTTATCTTTGCCTGAAACTATTACACTGATAAAGTTAGTCTAATAAAGGCCTTCACTGGAAATTGATCCAAGTGCTGGATGAGTTAATGATCATCTACAGGGAATAAAAAGGAGCTACGCTGGAAGTGACTTGGCCAAAGTGGTACAGCCATTAGCCAAAAGCCAGCACCAGCACCAGACAGTTTCAGTCTCTACTACTGCTATGCTGCCTTCTATTCGGCTCCGTAGTTGATGCTTTCCTAAAAGGCAAGAAACGGATATGCCTGTAAGAGGGGACAATAAGATATTCATCTTCAATGGGCTTTGCTTCTAGCCTCCCCTCTAAACCTGGTTGATATGACTTTGATGGTACCCAAGGAAATCGTGCCTTAACTTTAAGAAGAAGGTTTAAGATAAAATACTATTAACACAGATTTCCAAGTTAGCATATTTTTATATGTTACTGCTATCAATCATCGCAAATTGCTAATATTCCATATAACTTGTTTCTGTTAGCAATGAAAAGTGGTTCAACATATACAAAATGGAACTCTCCATGCTTCAGAGAATTTACATGCTAAAATATCCACACATTATCCCTCTTTTTATTCAGATATGCCAATTGTATTAATATATGCAAATGTATGCATGTCACATTAATGTAAACTGAGGATGTAAATACTTAGCCCGAGAAACCTCTAGGTTTGTTAAATACATTGCTTGCCCAACATCTAATGAGGGTCACCATGTACTCTGTCACATTAAATGAGCACAGCTCTACTGAACTCTGTGGAGCTATGCTGGTTTGTAACAGTGAGGACCGAGCCCAAGAGACTGAGAATAAAGACGGAAGCACCAGACAGTGATGCTTAGCAAGTGACTGTGAAAATGTGAGTCATCTGGAAGCAGCAGAGACATAAAAGAGAGGGGAAAAAAAAGGAAACCCAGCTTATAGCTGATTAACTACATTGTAGATGTTACGTCAGTACAGTGAACTTCTGGTAGTGGTAACTGAACAGGAATTTCTAAACGAAGATTTTATGAATTCCACTGAATCATGTTCCTGTTGCAGTCTTCAGAAGTTCCTATAGAAACAAATAAACCAGTCTTTGCTCTGTCTTGGGAGAAGTGAGCCAATCAACATGATTTATTTTGTCACTGACACTGAACCTGTACCAACTTCTTCCCCTCTCACCACCAGCCCCCTCACCCCCCGCCAAATGACAACCCGCTTGTCATACTACACAGATATAGAACAATCTGCACACCTTTCTATTTTATTTCCTGAAAAAGCTTTGTATTTTTTCTATGTTCTACCTAATACAGGTGAGGAAGATCTCATTATTCATATACGTCTTTAACTAAGAAGAACAACCGCTTACCTTTGGGTAACTATAACTTTCTGAGATACCCAGGTCAGCGGGATGCTACTGCAGGCCTGCGTATATCCCACTTCTGGAACTTTTAGGAAATCAGTGTTCACTCTCTTGTGCAAAAGTGTAAGGGCATAAGTAATACAATTTAGGTCCTGTAACATCACCAGGCTATCAAACTAGACAAACCCCCAAATTTCAAATTTATGTAACAGAGCACTTCCTAAAACTGTTTCCTTCTCTCTTTGAACTTCAGTGCAAACCTCACTTGGAAGTCAAGAAGAGGCAGCATCCTGTAACAATGGCCAGGGTACGAAGCTGCATCCGTCTAACACAGCTTGGAAAAACACCCAGCCCAGCCTGTCATGTAATCTAGCAGCAAAGTCGGGTGCATAGAGGGTCACGCGTGAGTGTTGCACTGCATAACCGCCTCACAGATTTTGGATACTGGCACATTCTGGAAGCAAGCTCAGATTTTATCTGGGATCTGGAAAATGTTCGGGACACTGGCCAACTGGTAAATTAGGTGGGATGCAACGTATGATGTATGCTTACATCCAAAAAAACCCAAACAAAAAGTTTTATTGCGGGCATAGTCCGGTGCGAATTCAGTGATAGCAGTCAGACATCTGCCTCTGTTCAGGTACTCTGTACAGCTTCTCTCTTCTCTGTCATGAACGCAGTGTGTCAGTATAAGGGTGTGAGAACCCAACTTCTGGAATGATCAGAGGTTTGTTAGAAATAAAGGTGCTTAGGGTGTTCTCAGAGGAATGAACTTGGGGTGCAGATGAGCCTTTCAGAGGGTGCATGGCATGGTTACCTGTCACTCGTGCTGCCGCAATGGTCATGGCAGGGAACCACCAACAGGGCAGGGAAGTCTGCCCTTACCTTTGCTTAAACTGGGCTTGGACTCAGAGATAGGGACCTGGTACTTGGGCAATCACCTAACCTGATGTTATGACATTTGCACATCCAAATGAATGAGGCAATGCCTAATTTAAAGGAGTTAAAACCACATTTAAATACATGGTTATAGGGATGGAGAATGGATATCACAACACCCTGGAGGATTTAAAAAAGATCAGCTGTAAAAGCTGTGCTGCTCCTGCAGTGACATTTTCTCATGCAAGCAACCTGAAATGTATGGTTTGCAGAAAAGAATTCCTGATTGAGTCCACTATGAAAGCTTTAATGATAAATTGGAGTCATGTAGGCCAAATATCACTTTCTTAATATTATGCTTTATGCCTTCGATAAAAATTTGTACTAGTGTTATTTCAGATGTTAGGAATAAATTTTATATTTGCATATTACTTCAACCTTGCTTGATTTAAACTGATTCATGGCAAAAGGCAAAGTTTTCTTCATGACAGGTTGTGCTGAGTCCTTTTACTGTTACAGTGAGAGCTGTAACAAGTGCCAAAACCACCTTCAATTACAAAAAAGCACAGGATAATCTTTAGATCCACTGGTTAAAAGTATCTTAACATGAGTTTTAAATACTGCAGTGAAAGAAAATATAAAATTACTACTTGAGGGATATTCTCTGCATTTTTTTTTCCTGAGGGACTTCTGTCTCTAATAACCATCGATCTTTCAAAAATACACAAAACAATTATTAAAGTTCTTTGACACGGGCAAAACCAGTACAGAATAGAAATGTCCTGTCTTTATAAAGTATATTTACTTCATAATTTTGAAATTTTTATATAAATATGTATGTAATGCCCAACATGTAAGATATGTGCAAATAAGGCTATATTTTTATATTATATGTATATTTTATGTATCAGATAAAGGATGTAGTTTCTCAGAATTGAAAACTGGCCATGCAGTTTCTATTACAATTCAGAAATTGGAGCATAATTCAAAAAATCTGCTTAATCAATAGCTCCGACCAAAAGGTGCCGACCAGATGAAATGTCAGGAGAAATTCAGGTGGCCAACATGACTAGCCGACTGTGATGGTCACTATATGTAGCCTTATATTAAAGTATATATATGTGTACATATAGTGAGAGTATACACACACACTCACTCTATATATTCTTAAAATAGTTTGAAATGTTTAAAAGCTGCATTCAGAAATCCACTGGAATACTGAGAAGCAAATGCCTCTAAACTGTGGCATAACACTGGTTTACTGCTCACCTGTGCAGTACTTCGCTTAAGGTGTATTTGCTACAATGATCCAGTACAAGTCTTCCTTCAAAATGTTAATGAAATACTAATTTGATTAGCCTCTAAGTTTTGATAAAGCTAGAAATAAAATAGGAGAGACAAATATTTTTGTGTAAAACAATTCTAGAAGAATTTAATGGGATTTACTATCTTTTGAACTATTTCTGAAAGCCGTATATGGAAAACTGTGGATGCTTATCCCTGATGGGGATCATATTCTATATGCCCACTCAAGATAATGGAAAACACGCCACTTAAAAAATTTTCCTTAACGAAAGCATAGGACATTTTACATGACACATCAAAACACAAAGCTGGCCTGTGACAAGAGAAAAATCTGCTGTGCATGTGGCCAAGTATGTCACAGTTTTTCACCACCGGAGTCAGGAAAAGGGTACATGAGCGTGGGCAGTGATGCATTTATTCTAGGATTTCCTAAACTGCTATATGCTGACCAAACTCCAGTCAAGACCGTTTACCTCTGAAATTATCTTTGTTAATCTTAGCAGCTACCAGTATGCTACATTCAGTAGCACAAAAAATGCTCAGCAAACTAAGGAGATGCTGGAGAGACATTTTGGTCTACTCATTTTAAACCACTATGGGCAATCAGTTAGTTAATTTGCAAAAATTTATTACAGACTTTTGTTTTCCAGAAATCTACTCAAAATAAGAATTTACTTCTGGCTGTACCTCAGGTTCCCTTTCTGCAAAATGGGAATTCTGCTACTGACTGTTTCTAAAGCAGAATCTATGGATGGAAAGCATGCTAATAAATACACAGAGCTAATAATATTAGTAATAACAGTTTATTGCTGCTATTATGATAATTATTATTTCAATTACGTCTGTTAGATATGTGGCATTATTCATTACTGATAGTTTTCACATTCTGCATGGAACCAAGGTGGAATCAAGACTTAACTACTGCGTTTTAAGAATACCCACTAAGTGTTCAGGCAACGCCTGGCTGCGATTAATAAAATGCAGTAGTGTGTGTCTGCACCTTAGATATGCTGCATAAGGTGAAGAGAGAAGAGTTGGCATCTGTACCCTGTGAACCCGTAGGCAATGTGTTCTCAGCTCCAAGTCTGGATGACCTGCTGTCAGGCAGGTCAATCTGAAGTAAATGACCCAAAAACTCAGCAACTAAATTTGGGTCTGTGACAGAGTGGTGAAGTTGCCAGGGACACAGGCAGTTCCTGTGAATGGGTTCATGGATCCCAGGCCTCAGTGATGGAGAGGTTTCCTTCTGAAGATCCAAAATATGGAAGATTTTCTCTAAGCATGCATGCACATATCTACACTGGTGAGGAAAATTTATCGGTGCGATTTTTAGACAAAAAGGGGCACAAGAGATTTGTTTCAGCATCAAGGAAAGAGCAAGCTCTCCTCAAAATGTTATCCCTCTGCCGAGATGTCACAGCCAGATTCTCTGGTATGCTGTACTGAGAGAGCTTGTACTTCAGCTTCAGACTTTCCCTTGTGAAGGTTTCTGAGAGGCTGTTCTTTCTTTACACAACTTACAACATATTACATGAGCCTTGAAAAAGCCCAGCACCTTTGACATCTGTGTTGTTTACTAAACCACACTGAAACTAGTCAATGAACTCAAAAGACTCTAAGGATGGACGTATAGCTAAAAAAAGGCACACACATAAACAAAACTATAAAGAGATTTTTCAGGAAATCGAACAGGGAAAAAATGACCTGGAGAAGCCTCTGTGAGCTGAAATCTCCTCTTCCTTCCTCTCCCCAGATACAGAAGCATCTAGTAGAGTTATTCAGCTCACCACTACTCAGTTCTCTTGCGGGAAAGAGGTGCATATTTGAACGAAAAAATAAAAATTTTTCTTGGTGTTAGAAGGATATCAGAGGAGAAGAACCTGATAAGTTACAAATCTTCTACAGCTAATTATAAGGGCGTAATTTGTAGTTCTATATTAAAACAATGAATTGAAGCCTCTCCTTCAAAATACAATTACAGAAGTCCACCTTCATGTAGAATTTAATTCTCTCTAGTTTTAACATTACTGCCTATGGCTCTTCCCTTTCTTGCTTTACTTAGTATTTCTACTGGAAGTGTTAATTTCCTATAAACCTAATTGTTTACCTGTGGCTTCTTCTAGAGTGGCAACATCCAGTCTGGGGCTGTAATTTCCATAACCAGCAGCAGTAAAAGCACGAATCTGGAAAACATACACTGTTCCTGGCTTTAGGTTATTAATAGAAGCTGAAGTGGACTTGGTCTTTACTGTTGAATAGGTCCTCTCCCTCTGATCCTGGAAACAGTAAGACAAAAGGTTAAATGACATTTACAGGTCAGATTTTATCCTGGTTGCACATCAGCAACAGCCAGCCAGCCTGGGTAGTTTATTTCAATTTAACAAATTGAAAATGCTTTTTTTCCCCACATAAAAACATAAAGTGTACTCTGTGAAGTATTACAAAACACTGTCAATGTAATGAAGAGCTCTAAGTGTAATATAAAATTCAAATGGGTTACTCATGTTGTTACTCATAAAACATCCAGACATCAAATGATTGCTTCTTTGGCTCTGATCACATTTTGTGAAATTTTGATGAGAAAATAGCTTGACCGCAACTTTCCAGAGGGATCTGAACAGTTCAAGGACAGGAAAATATGTTCTTTCATGGTCAGAACACCTTCCCTTGCTACCTTCCACAACCTTTAAAAAATGCAATACTGTCAGTGTATAAATGGCTGGACTTTGCACCAAATTCTGAGGTCTTTAACTCAGTTTTCACTTAGTTGTTTTGTTGACTTTTTTTTCCTGGCTTTTAGTCTTTTCTCAGGTTTTGACTCTATGACATCATGAAGAATCCAGAGAAAGAAGCTCAGTATGGCACTCCCCAAAGTTGAAGCCGTAACATTACATATCCTATGAGTAATAACTCACTTTCAAACACTACAAAAGTGGTATCACAGATCATTATAGTATTCAAAAAGCTCTACTTATTCATTACATTTAGTGATCCAGATTATCTTTCAGCACAGATATGTGCAGCCCTGTTGATTTTTGGCAGCAGATGCAATCCCGATTTGAAGGGCAGGAGAGATTAATTAACCAACCATCTGAATACACCACATGACCAGAGAAGTATGAGCTGTACGAGGCAGTGCTAATGAGATGGATACAGAGGGAAGGAATAAATCTGTAACTCATTTCCATAGTACTTCACCAGCTAAAAATGATGGAGAACCATCCCCTCTGCAGTCAGTAAAGGAGCAAAGACTATTGCTGAAATACAGGGTTAACTCCATGATTTCTTTTCTAAGATTCAGTAATGGTTTCTCCTGGGTCTTGGCCAGTCTGTCATCTGAGTAAGCTCATCGGCTCTGCTAGCAACAGTTTTTCATGTTTTCCAAGTGAGGACCATGGTTGAATGTATGTTGGTATGTGAGAAAGAACAGGAATGCTTGAGAGATGAGAAGCAAGTGTAAGAATACCATAAACAGTCAGGTTCGGGACTGTAAGCCATGGTGGAATTTCAGAGTTTGGTTTTTGATGCATAAATAAGGGCTTATTTGAATTGCCAACAGTTCTTGCATTCAAAATAAATAAGTAAAAAAGAAAACAAAATAACCTGTGCTAGAAATCTCATAGGACAGGCTTAGTTGGGAGATTTCAGGCAGTTTTCATTCCAGCCCCAGCCAAAAGTGAGAGGTGAAAACAACACTTATCAGAATATTTCAGAACCACAAAAACGTTTGATTTAATTTAGCTATAAAAGGAGCTGGAAGTTCAGATAATTTTTCTTTTTTCTTTTAAACTAATGGAACAAAAGTTAAACTGTATTTTGTTCCAAGCAAGAAGCTTATGAAGTACTTTTCAAGCTAAACTACATTATTTTGGAAGGAAGACAAGCATTTAAGTATTTATGTTAAAATTGTCTCACTGAATTAAAGGTATATAGTCCAGTTTATCTGTGACTGTTCATCGGATGAGCTGCTGCTTCTACTTTATTAATGTCACTGTAATAAGTATGATATTGGTAGGTTTCCTTCCATTACAAATGAACTTTAACATCAAGTCTTGTCTTTGCAAACATAGGAAACTGGCAATGAAATTCAGCTGCTTATTTAAAGTTACGTGACTATATAGGAAAAATAATAAAAGCCACATTCTAAAAGCTACCATATGAAAACTCTAGTACCTTGATCATTTTTCCATCATTTTCCACTATCTATTTAGATTATTTATTTTATTTTAATAGGCAATAAACTTCTCTGCATATTAAAAAAAATCCTCACTTTTTTTGTCTGTGGTTTGGTTTTTTGGGGTTTTTTTAATGCAGAGAACAGTTTTGCCTTTGGCAAATTTTTAATTTTTTTTTCTTAAATGTATGGATTTTATTTGTTTGCATGTTCAAGCATCAAAATTACCTCCTAAAACTAGCAGAATTTCTTTTAAAAAACTGTTTTGTTATCTGTACATATCTGGTAAATTTTGCTGTAAGAGTGATTAAAATTAACAACAAACTTTGGAGTCAGCATCAAGAAACAAACATTTATTTCCTCCGGAAATCATATAAAGATATTTGATAAGTAAATTAATAGAGCACTGAAAATTAGATGTGACACTTGGTATTAGATCCAGTCTGGGCTGCATTTACCTAATGCTGTGTTACCTAGCAAGATGACGTACTCATTTTGCTATAGAGGTACTATTACCTTCTTTGCAGAGATTAAATGTCTTCACAAGTGACCAAAAAGGAGTTTCTTTGTTCATTTCTTTGCATTCTATTTCTTTCTTTTTTTCTCCCAGAATGTTTGATATAAATAAGGTATATGTTACATGCTGACATAAACTTCCCAGGGAATCTGGAGGAGCCACAGTTAGCCTGGGTCCCATGGCAAAACACTGAGCTGCACAAGCTGCCTTCACTCTGCTTTAATCCGTCTTATGGTTGCATGTGGCCCTGCTTATATGCTTGTCAGATTTTTTTTATTCTGGAGTACTTCAAAGTTATCATCAGCCCTAGACACATTGAAATGAATGGTAAAACTCTGACTGACATCAATAAGATTGCAATTTCACTCTACCAGAAACACAGATCACTTCATCTACTAGTGAAAAGCAGCCCTCAATTCATTGTTGTGCTGAGAGAACAAGTGAAAAATTAAGTTCACAATGCTGGGACTTTTTAAAAGGGCAGATAAGGAATATTTATCAGTTGAAACTACAGGAAGCGCTTTGGAAGTTTTCAGACATCGGGTTGAAGCTGCCCAGCCCCTAAGGAAATACCAAGCGCAGTGAAGAGTTGTATTTGATATATCACCTCAAGACTGGAATTACAGTGACACAGAAGTAAACGAAACAAGCTTTAAAGACAAAGCTGAAGAGACAGGAAAATGACAAATATGGTAAAATATCCAACTTAACAATTAAAAAAAAAAAGTGAGAAAAAAGGTAGATTTCCAGTGGATATTTCAATTTTAGGACATTTCATTTAGGATATCAAAATTCAATATAAGACATATGATAGTAATAATAACTGCAGGGATTACTTAGTTATTAAAAAAGAGCAAAATCACTGTGACTTTGAAGAGACAGGATAGTTGATAGCTGACAGCTTTAACACTGTTCCACAACACAGCAAGCCAACACGAAGCAAACAGCACATTGTTGTACATTACAGATAATCTTAGCACTTACTTTCTCATAATACTTGATTTCATATTCAGTTATGACTCCATTGGGATGTTCTGGTTCCTGCCAGGAAAGCTCCACGCTCCTTTGCAGCACTCTCTCTTTCATTACTCCACTAACTTGCGAGGGAGCTGTTTGGACAAGATGTGTCAATAAATAAAAAGCAAATTTGTTGGATGCCTAAAATAAAATATTACTGATCCGCCCCATGCTGAGCCACTTTCATTAAGGTAAAAGAAAGCACATTTTCATAGCTCACAATTCAAAGCTAATGAATATTCAAGCAGGACCCTATTACTGTTCATAAACTTAGAATGGGAATTGAATTAAAGTGCAAAGAGCAAAAACTGGCATTGTTAAGTTAGTGCAAAACGGAGATTTAAGGTATAGGAATAACAATTAAGCAAACTAACTCTGATTAAGACTGTAAAGTAGATTTTAGATTGACAAGTAGTAAATTAAGAGTCTAAATATTTATTGCATGGTTCTGAAATGCGCATAAAAAGAAAAATAATTTAGAAACAAATTCACATTTGAGGTTGGTTTCATATAACTGGTTTCCATTCTGCTTAAAATACAATCTGTCACACTATCTGATTACATGACTTGATGATAAAAATAACTATCTTAAGAGATTAAATACCTTCTTTTTCAGTAGTTCAAACCTTTCCAGGACATTCTCTCTTTAGAGCTGAAGTTTCCATATTTGGTCTTGGCATTTTTTTCAAAGTGTGGACAATTTAAGAAGTAGATCTTACGAAATAAAGGGGATGCTGCATTCCCCTACTTCACTCTAAAGAGACACACATGTGTGCATGCATTTGAATGCATGCACACGTACACAGCTTCCTCATAAACAATCACCCACAAACAAGCATCTTTTGAAATAATAATGTAAAAGCATTATGGAGCCACTAACTTTAAAAATGTTTAAGAGATAATGCACTAAAATGAGAGCTTGGAGAAGCTTTATCTGCTTATCTCACGTTTTACAAAAAAGACGGAGAGTTGTTTTTCTAGAGGCCAAATACCACATTTTACCTCAAACATACATTCTGCCTATATGAACGTAGCCCAGAAGTCCTATAATTCGAAGGTGTAACAATGTTTGTACAAAAGATAAAGAGGGGACCTGATCCTCAGGCTTTTGCAGTTAAAAGCAAAAAGACATTTATATGTACAAGAACTTGGGCGTATTTGGAGAGCAGACTCAGATACAAGAACAGAAATAAAAAATAGAGATAGATTTATTTATATCTTTTTCAAGTATAGGATCTAGTACTGATTCTATACTTGAATGTTTGTTTGAACAATAATTCTGAAAATTTAAAATCTTTTTTCTAGGTAAAAAGAAGAACAACCTTATTTCAGAACTGCATCTAAAGATTTCACTATATAAAATTATGTACAGTCTTCAGACAAAACAGAATTTTTATCCCACGCAACAAACAGGCAAACCTCACTTTATTTAATTTAAAGAACATATAAATAGAACATCTAGAATGCACACTTCAGTAGCATTAAGGATAAAAATGTAAAGATAAAGTAAAAACAGTTACAGCACAATCAAGATAATACTTAAAATTTGATTGTTAACTTCATATTTTAATTGTGAAGTTTCTAGCCTTTTTTACTGTAACATGTATATTCATGTAGGTTTTTAAACTAAATTTACACTTCATTAGAGTCTCCAAGAGTCCATGAAAATTAAGGATTGAAGCCATGAACGATAATTTTCATTATGGACTATTATGTTGTATATAATCAATATAATCAAAGTTGAAGGCCCCTTAACGTAGTCTGCCTAACTGATAAAACCATAAAATTCTATCATGCAAACACCATGTGTTGAGACGCCATTCCAGGATCACTCTCTTTTGCTCATCTTGCATCCTCTTTGTAAAAGCTTAGAGGAGTTTTGCTCTAGTGAAATATATCCTTCTTTGTAGCTAAGAGTCTGGAGTGCAGCAAACTCATTTGCTCTGTCTAGTTTTCTTTGCTGTGATTAACTAGTTGCCTTCTTTGTCTAAATGAGTACCACAGCATCCTTGCTGAATTTCGGAGAGGTCATTATGATTCATGTATAAATTTCTATCTCATCCAGACAAATGTTTTCAAATTGCTAAAATAACATTTTTAGATGTACAAAATTATTAATGTTCACACCTATAACGAAACAATTTTATATTGCCTAGGTCCCTGGAATTTGTTCTCAAGGTTTGCTGCGTTTTCTTTTAGCTTATCAATTTTTTTCATTCTGGTGGTCATAGGAATCTTTTTTTTTTTAAGCAGTAAAGTAGAATGAACTTTTTTGCTCTGATATTAGTTAACTCTGCATATGTGTGGAAGGAACATCAATGCATAGAAGACGGAACAGAGAAGGGGAAAGATTTTAATGAGGGAAATGAAATATACTGTGAGATTCCTCACATCTGTACAAACTACACCTGAAACAGTCACATTCCATTTTTAGGGAATTTCCATTCAAAACAAAATTTCAGTGATTTATCAACACTGCAAGTCAGCATTCAAAACTCTTAAATAAATGAACTATTAAATATATTCCCTGACAGTTAAGATTCTTTTCATTCAAGAATTGTCAGACTAAAACCTGGGTTTGGGTCTTTTTGGATGTTTCTTGTTTCCATCCCACCCACACCGCTCCCCAACTAAAAACATTGTGCCACTTTCCATCAGCAGAACCACGTCTTGCCCTGCAGACTGTATATGTTGTAGCTCTGAAGACAATTAGGTTCCATATAATTCGCACACCACACAATATTCCTAAAAAGCAGTAATTTAACTAAGACTGTTTTGTGTCCTCATGTTTGTCAGGGGATGAAATGAATCATCACACCGGCTGAAGCCAGACTATCCTCCTCTGGCAAGGCACGCCAGTCTTGTTAGTGCAATCTCTGTAAACTAGAGCAGCCACGTAAGCCGGTGGCTCGATGTGAGAGGCTAGATGGGTATGGCATCTTTATCCTGCCTTTTGGGTTGCATTGCTTGATCTGTGCTTTACAAGAGTGTACAGGTCAGAAGCATTTTGTTCTTTATTCTAGTATAATAATTTCCTTCATATTCCTTCTGTGCTTTTCTTACAGACTGTTCTGTATTCATGTTCTGGCTTCCTGACAACTCCTTTTAAACCTTTAGCCCACTTCTCACTGCTTATCCAATGTTAATTAATTAACAACCTCATTATGGTTTTGAAACAACTGTGTTTGAGGAAGATTGAAAATGAGCTAAAGCATACAATTCATACCTAAATACAAGATAAAATATGACATTAAATCACAAAACCCCTAAACCTCTGTAAAACCAGAATTAAAAATACCATTTTTTGTTCCCAGGCTAAACTAGTGTAATAATAAAAATTAATTTATATTAATTTGTTTAAGTTGTTTATTATAATAAACAACTATTTCAGGTATTTTTTTCTTTCAGTAATCTAGTTCTTGCCATTGTTTGCATAACAAAGTGGTTTGTGATAAAGACACTTCTTACAGCATTTCTAGACAACTAAGTACCCAGTCCAGAGTGACTTGAGCATGCATAATCCCTACTGTATCACTTCAGGTTACAAAGAAGCTTCACTTGTCAGAATCATTATTTCCATAATATATTACACTGGGGAATACAGGCTGTTCAAAACACCATTTGCTATCAACTTTCTTTCTGATATACCTCATCTCTTCTTTTTCTCCTTCCTGCTGACACAACATCCAATGCATCAAACACACACAGCCTCTCAGGGCTAACTGGCAGATGTACCTACACATCTTGCATAAGAAAGTACTTCAAGAATGACAGGCCTTCAGCACGCTCATTCACCTTTTAAAAATGCTCCAAATATACCATTCAGCAAAAGGAAAATTGATTTTCACCAGGTTTCAACATCACAGGCACAGAGAAATATATCTCTGCTGGGCTTTACTGATAAAGCCTTCAAGTTATATAGATTTCAAGCTGGTCATCATTTTCAGATCAAGTTATAGAAAAAGTTAACACTGAGGTGTCAAAAAAGCAAGATATTCAAAGAAAATATTCTGTTCCAGAGACAATATTGCATCTGGTAGACTGAGGTGTTAAATCCATACTGCTAAGTCAAGCATATATATATACATATATATTACTGATACGCAAATATTTAGGTACAGAAAACTGTGGTGATTGTTTTGGAAGGCATTGCTTTTAGTCCAGCGTCCTCTGAAAATGTTGTAACAGACCATTGCTCATGCCTTTAATCGTTACCCTTATAAATTCTGTGGATCTCAGGCCTAACATTTCCCTTGATCCACAGTGTACTCTCCAAAAGTCAGAGAGATGCAAAATTAAATCTTCCGCATTTTGTATGAGAAAAAACAAACAAACAAACAAACCTCTAAGAATTATACAAAACATTTAAACAAAACAATAACAAATTAAAAACTAAAACGTGAAGCTGGACTTTCCCATAAAAGAGGAACTAGGCATAATGCACCAATTGCTACCACAAAACCAGCTGCAACATCTTTTTCTGGAAAAAGTTAGCTCAGCAGAAGAAACATACCTAGCCATTTCTCTCAGGTATCTTGAAGACTTGCATCTTGACTGTGTCTTAATTTCATCAAAAGCAACAGTCATGAAGTCTTTTAATTTGATACATTTTTAAAAGTGTCTCTAGAAGCAGAATCTCACATGTACAGTAGTTCAACTACTAAAGATCCTCAGAAATAACGGTTTCAATCCTGCAGTTCCACTTCATGCAGGAAGTTTCATAAATGAACATGAGTTTCGTAAATGAACATGAACATGCAGGAGCAAACCCTATATTAACAAATGCTACCAAATCTACATTTACAACTCTAGCTGCATACGATGACTAATGAAATAATGGGCTATCGACCTTGCTTAACCATTTCTTCAGATTTCTTTGTCTTATAATAGCAGTAATGTGCTTAAGTCAATCTGAACTTCATCTCCTACTTGCTGATTTCAGCAG
>NW_010399420.1:38168-67858 GCF_000710305.1 Buceros rhinoceros silvestris
AGGAACCTTCTCACTTTCACAGCGCAGGACCCTTACAGCACTTCCTGAAGACAAAAACTTTCGGCTGTTGTCCTCTTCCCATTTCATACGGTGCAGATATGCAGTGATCACTCAAAACCACCGGCTTTTCATACAGCAACAAAGAGATCAATTTTTACATCCCTGTAAAGCTGTATCTTAGGGCTCAATGTAAGTTTTACATTACATGAAGCATTAACACCATTTTTCTGCAACAGTGTTCCACAGCAGCTGGGGGGGATCCAGCTGATACTCAGTTCAGTATTCCGCAGTTGGTTCTGAGTATTCAGCCTGAAAGGGACATTGCTAACAGATGCCAACCATGGAAAAACAGGCATCCCGATGGTTATAACCTACTCTATTATTTCTCTTTAAAATGCCTTTGCTGTCTCCTTTCTTGGCAGAAATCTTTAGGTAACAGGGTTGCTTTGACTCTACATCTTTTTTAAGTGAGGCTGGAATCTGGCATCTCACCAACAACAAATGCAAAATGAACCCATTTATATACAGATTTATGAAAATAGCAGAAAATTATACTGTTGTATACTGTTGTTTGCTCTTAAATGGTTATTCAGGAAGAAAATACAAAACTCCTTGTACTCTATTTAACAGTCCTGCACCAAGATGTCACAAATGGCAGCCTTTTGCGCTGGCTTGCGTACTAATTTGCTCCCAAGAGAAAGCGTGTAAATGAAGCTGTAACCTGGGCCCCATCATGCTCTGGTTTATTCTGAAGGGACACAGGCATCAGAATTACCAGAATTACTAAATAAGAGTAGCAAACAAACAGAGTATACACCTTGAGGAATTGCAGCTACCGCCGTGAGGTTTCTGGAGTCAGCATGTAGCACCACACTGTTTTTCACGCTGGTCTGAAGCAGTATGCCTCCAGATACCTGTCCTTGCTCACTTGTATGAAGCTGTCTGATGAACACTTATGTCACTTGAAACAAAACCTTGACAAGGGTTTGCAGGTACCGAGCAAATTTTAGGACTAGCCTGTAGTTATTTCCTTATTTGTTTATTCTGTTTCCTAGAAAGATACAAAGACTTTGTGTGGAAAAATAATACATTTATATGAAGTTAAATATATGAAAATGTATCTACATAAATTGTTTATTAAATTTATTATAATATTAAAGTTATTAAAAACTTCAGAGCACCATAATGCGGCAGTGCTGCTCAAGCAATAATAAAGGGCTGCCACAGCTTGTCCTTTAAATGTTTGGGAAAAAATGTCTGTATTTCTTTTCATGTTTACACTAGTATGTACAGCACTTTTCATATTATTTTTTATGACAGTTCACACCACAAGATAACAGAAAAGAATACAACAGTTCTTAAACTGAACATTATTAAAGGGATAGATGGAAATTCATAAGGTTTTCTTTTTTGTTACATTGTACTTCTCTCCCCTCAGTTAAGCTCCACATGACCAAGCGGCCCATGATAAAAGGTTATTGAGTACCACTGTATTATGCCATTAGTACCCATTGTTTTGGATCAATGACAGAGAAATTCCCCACTGTGTTACAAGCTGCAGCATTCAAAAAGAGACCCAAATAAATCAGGTATTTTACACTAACAATATCCAACAGAGAAGCCATTTTAACTTCCTCTCCGACACACTTTACTTTCTGGCTCATAAATAAAACACAGTGTGCTTACAATGCTCTGTAAGCCATGATCAGAGGCACAGGCAGCTCTCCGGGCCTTTTGGGGATGTCTGAGTACATGGGAACAGGCAATGTAGTCAAGTAATACTACACGACTACACGACTCCATCACATTTTTTTGCCATTGCTTTTACAGTCGAGAAACTCTCAAATTACCTGCTGATCTACAAAGAGGAACAGAAGCAGTAGTTACTTGAACACTTTTGCAAATCAATTAATAAAATGAGGAAAAACTGTAAGTACATTCTGACCTCTCCTAACACTCTTAGCAAAGTTCTAAGAAAGCTTATGCTTAAATGGCATTCTTACCAAATATGTATTCATTTACTAATTGTCCATATTGATGCATTTAAAATAGTTAATGGTTGGGTAATTCCTTCATCAAGCTCAAACCTCACCAGCTGGATCAGTTTCATATGCTGTATACTCTGGCAAAATTTGGGGGACAGAAAACAATAAAAGGAAGGAAAAAATATTTACCAGAAAGAAATGAAACAGTTTAGAAAGATCAGGGTTGACAGCTGTCTACATGGGGTTTTTTTGGTTGTTTTTTTTTTTTTTTGTGGTCAGAGTCTATGTCTAGACCCATTCTATGAACTCTCCTGTTTCTCCTGCCTGACATTTGGTACAAATATTATTGTCATGTCTGTATCCCATTTCTTCCAAAACTGGCAACTTGGGCATCAATCAGTGCTGAACGGATGCTGAGTTGCTTAACAAGTGACAACACTGACTCCCAAGGTATCCACAAGTCTTGCTTTGTGAATAAGTTTTGACATGTCAGGCACAAACCTGATTCATACAAATGTGTTAGAGTAACAAACCAACCTTACAAATAACAGAGAGGGGCTTTTGTTCTCCTGAAGCATTTGTTTTCCTTTGCAGAAGAAATATTTCTATATTAATCAGGTTTTTCTTCTGTCCTGCCATTTTTTTGCGATTAATCTTTCATAACTCTTTACTTTTTTTTTCTTTTTAGCAGAATCATCTGCCGCCATTCTTGCAGTAAATCCTTGGCACATAGGTATTATTCTTCATTAAAGAAAACAAAACACCACAACAGTCCCCAAAGATGAGGATACACTTTTCCCTGGTGGCTACTCAGACACATTATGTTCTCCTTCTGTCTCCAATCATCTCTGCTGGCAAGTGTCAATTACAGACACAGGTTTCAGGGAACGGAAGAATAAAACACAATTTACAAATACTTTCCTCTGGAAGCAGACAGGTGTAATGATTGAGACTGTTTGCTGTAATTGAATTTCATGCTGTCATCTATTCAGTCACAAAAAGATGTCAGCTTTAAGGATGCTACTCATGGGAAAACCAAACCAAACCAAACCAAACCACAAAACAAAACCAAACCAAAACCCCTTAATACATTCTCATTGCTGCTGTATAGCTAATACTGCCACCCTAGTTTGACTTCTCCAAAAGTAGAAGTTGATTTTGCCGGATGGTATGAGGTGATTAGAACTGCAGCTTTGGAGACCTACGGACTAGTACAATTATGTTTATTTAGTGCAGGTTGTCCAAGGGACAACTGAATGAATTCCAGCTGCATAACAAAGCATTTTATTTCAGACATAGTCAACCAAAATTGAGAAACAAAGTGCCATGCCAAAAAAATAAAAACAGCTGATCAAATATTAACAGAAAAGCATATAAATATTCTATAAATATGTCAGCACGGAAAAATAATTACCACTGTGCCAGAGTTTTGATCAAACTGACGTTTTCAAAGACATTAATTGCTCAGTGGGGAAAAAAATACTACTCTACTAACATTCCTAAAATGTGTACAACTTCTGTTCCAGCCTTCCAGATTCCTGTGAATGCATTATAACAGTACTGCTAATGATGGGCATATTTCTGAAAGCAGCATGGGTGGCATTCACAGGGAACATCGGAAGAACTTCTTGCAAAAATGGTTTGGTTTTTTTTTCACATTATGAGCCTGTACTTCTTCTCCCAAAGAGCATTAAATCTCTAGAATTTAAGAGCACAGATAAATATCCACCTGGAAATCCCTGCTACAGTGTTAACTATCAGAAGCAACAAGCCTGAAGTTAGTGACTACGCACAGGAGTGAAAGTCACGTCTATGAGAGGAAGGTCAGGTACAGCAGTCAGCCCGTGACTCCCACAGTCAGGGCTTGGGGAAGAAGCAGTTTCAGTGACCAGAGTGAGGTCACCAACTGTGGAGAACTGCCACTGACATAAACACAATACACAAAATTTTCCTTGAAGTATAAAAATTCATGTACAACTGAGGAAAAAGCTGTTTGATACAACTTTGATTGTCCCAAATGAAAAAACCTTGGAAGGGTGAACAAGCCGTCTGAAAAATACTGTAATGCAAAAGCAAGAGGAAAACCCCTTACCTTAGGGGGAACTTATTTTGTAAAGCTAAGATAGTTGATTGATTTGAATATACGATATGAATTAACACCTGTCTAATAATTGCTTTAGAGATAATGCACATATTGACTTAATAAAACACACAAATTTTTAATGAAAATCCCTTCAGTTTGTTCATATTTTCTCTTGTTTGCAACCAATAATATAGAAATTTGTAACAGGAATAACATCTTGGACATATGCAACTATATGTGATAAATTGGCATGAATTTTAAAAATGTATCCCTACTTTCTACTACAGAAACAGTAAACTCTAAATATAATTTCAGAAAACCTTAACTATTCTTGACTTTGATTATACATTGGTTCCTAAACTTCCTTACTGCTTAACATAACCTTTGATTTGCAGGGACTTTTTTTGTTATTTGAGAACGTGCTATGGTTCAATGCTTCTCCAGCTTCTTCACAATGGAAAACTTTGCACAAAGACCTGTCTGATGCAGTAACTTACTAAACTGGAAAGACATCAATCATTTCATGAAAGAATTTACTATGTGGTTTTAAAGGCTGTACAGAATCATCATCTTTTTACAGACTTTCTAGTGGCTTCACTTCCTTGAATGCTATGAGGCTCTAAGGGAAATCCAAGTTCTATATCCAAAGGTTAACTTCTGGGAAATTTAGATTGAGAAAATTATTCTGTCTATTGCAGATATTATAAACCCATTTAGCTTTCTGATTAGTTCCACTTTTAGCATAGCATTTAGGGCTCAATTCTGACCTCTCATCAATTATATTATAGTTTAGCTGCATTGATTTTATCTAAGTTATCCTTACTTTATACCAATGGAAATAAGATCAGAATCAGGTCCTAAGGGTAAAGTAACTAAAAATGTAATTACTACAACTGATCATGCAACATAGCTACATCATTAATTGGTTACAACTTTTTTTTAACAAAAAGATTAAAATTTCTCTGCCAATTTCACAGAGATTTTATTTCACAAATAGTTCTGAATGAGTAATTTAAATTAGGCACCTGAGTGCACCTACCCTTTACGTGACTACAGCTCTCATAAACTAAGTGCTTAAGTTCCCCTAAATAACTTTGCTCCCTGAAAGTGCATTGTAAGTGCATTGGAAAAATTCAGAAAAAGATTCTGCCTGTTTAAACTAAGACCCATAAATCCAAAACCATCTTCATTTCAGGGCCTTTGAAAAAATTTCTCCACTGGCTACATAACAAATTTAGGCACTGATTTTAGGAGAAACGGATGACCTGGTACACCAAACGAACCTGACACATAATATTTACACACTTTTTAGGTGAGGTAGACCCCATCTTCCTCTTACACTCTCTAGAATTTCTTCCTATCTCCTAAATTTTCCTTGTGAATTTAAGGAGGTGTATTCCTTGATCCTTAAAGCACCTTAAGGTAATTAGTCTGGAGTCTACCCTGACTTACCTCTCATGCAAATCTTGTAGGATCCAGATTTCTACATATGACAGTATAAATCTAATTCCTGATGGGCTTAAAGGTATTTTAGCAAGCTGCTAACTAAATACTGTAACTACCAACATAACTCCAACTTCACAATCGTAGGCAATCAATTTAATGCTGAGAATATTCCTAAGTCAAACTGAAGAGTGAACTAACATTTTTATAAGAAAAAAACACCACAAAGCAATGAAACCAGAAGAGCTTCTGATTCTCTTTCAGTTTTTAATAGTGTGAATAAGTAGTGACTGCACTGACTCCTTTCATCCTCGATGTTGAACTTAATATCCAGAATGGAGATGAAAATGGAGCTCTGGGCAGAACACCATGCAATGTTTAGTCAGAAAGGTTAAACTTACAAAATATATTAAAAAAATACAAATCTGGTTTTCTTTTATTGAATTTACTCAATATACTGGAAAAATAAGCAAAATTACATAAGCAACCTGGAATAGTTTATTATGGTTCTATTTATCCTAAATAATAAACTTTAGATATGATTTTCCATTCCTTCACTCATAGTGAAGGTACTGGGAGAGTGCAGGGTTGGTCTCTCAAACTGCATGCAACTTATGCTGTTCTACATATAAAAGTATGGAAAAATGGTGTCTACACATCTTATGAGTCCTTCCACATACACATAAAACATACAGCAGAAGGACAGTGAAACTAGAATGTCACAAAAGAAATTAAACTTGAGCCACTATGCCATGTTTTAAAGAAAATTACTATTTTCCTAAACTGTGTAGATCATTGTCATCTATGAGAGGCTCGAAGTCCTCAGTAGAAATTGCTACCGACATGTATACATAGCACTAAAGTTGTGCTCACCATCACCTTCAAAAGCCTTAAATCTATTGGTTCCAAAGCACATCACCAGTAGAGCAACTCAATCTACATGAGCGAGCACAGTGTAAATACGGTTCATAGTTAGATAAACCAACCAATATGACATCATTTAGATCAACAGTGTATTAAATACCAGAATGTGGAAGGTTGCACAGTATGTAAACAGAAACAGGAATATATCTTCTGAATATCAATCCATTCCCTTATTAATTTGAAAAATTTCCAGTGTACTTATTTATAATCATGATGGTATTATAATACACATACTAAGATGGATATAAATCAGAATCATGAATCCTTAACGAATATGGTCTCAGCACTGCTTATAGTATGATATGAAAAAAATAAATTACTGGTACTGGAATTTCCCATGATAACAAATATACTGAATGTCTATTACTTTCCATTACTGTGCACGTAAAACCCCTGCTTTAGACAATAGCTATACTAAGCCACTTAGAAACTCCTCTTGTGATCATTCACTGACAAAAACATTTAACCTACTCTTTACCTACCTAAATACGAGTTTCTGCAACTCTTTATGTGTGCACCACTGAAAAAGGTAAAATAGTAAAGAGGTTACTTAACTCATCAAAGCTGGACTGCACACATGCTCAGGGATAATAAAAAGGCAAAAAGAATTCCCCTTTTGTTCTGATTAGCCAAGGGTAGTTGAATTAGTCATAAAATAAAGCTGGCAATGATAAGGGCATGTCTTATTTTAAATCTCTACTTGAAGGTTTGGGTTGCTTTTTTTTTAACCTTGTAATTTCTCTAATCCAAACTCAATTAAAGGTTTATGAAATATGCATCTAAGGTCAGATAATAAAAAGACTCGTGGCATTTTTATAATAACATCTGTATCCCACAGGAACCAATCAGAGCATTGTATATACTGTGTATGTGCAGATTAAATAGGATAGATACCTTCAAATGGACATGATTGTAAACTGATTTTAGGAGTGGAGCACCCAACAGGCTTTTCTTTCTTAAAAGAGCATTTCCTATATACTGCCTGCATACATTGCAATATTTAAAGTAGTGTACAATATATCAATAATATAAATCTCTTTATCTGAATACAAATTTCACCCTTTCCCCAAGTGTGCAGTATCTGCCTGCACTGATCCCATCTAATTTTGCACACAAGATATTAAAATACAGGTCTCTCCTCCTTAAGGTCCCTTTAGTTAGTGGAAAAAAAAGTCCTACTTGCTATTTAGATCTTATGGTAAGCAAGTGTTAGGTGGGCCTTTAAGTCAGATTTTGTTGCTAAAAGTGTGTCCTGAGATTGAACCTGTATTACTTGACAGGTAGGACTGTTTTTTCATGCTACATCTTTCGTAGGGTTTGGGATTTTTTTAATTATTATTTTATTATCATTATACAGTTTAAAATATTTTTTTTCTGTACTAAAAATATAGAGATGTTACCAGAAATTACCTGTAGCTGGGAACTAGCCTCTGTAATTTCAACTCTTCAGTCAATGCAGTAGTTGCCTAATGAAAAACTCTCCCAAGGAGAAATCTAATCGAGGACAGGGGCTACCGTAAAAGGCCTCCAGCAGATATATCCTGTCCTGCACAGCTCAGGCAGCCAGCTAGGGAGGAAGGACTTCCCTCTGAGAAACCTTGGAAGCATCTGCCACTCTTCAAGAGGTAAATAAGGCACATACTTTAAGGAGTCTGATTTGTTCACAGCTTAAATTTTTTGTCAATACACGATACACAGCAGTTTGGCAGATGGAGTCCACCATCTACCCACCTTTCTGCTGCTGTCATTAACTTTCCCACAGGGTCCCTAGAAATCAGTCTCACCCCCCAGATAAAACCAGATTTTTTGAGTTTCTACAATTAATTTCCACAAGATTGTAGTCTATTAAAACACACTTACATAAAAGATACATAAATATACATGATAAATTTGGATTGTGACTAATGAAGGTTTGCAAGGTGTAACATGAATATGGCAAACCAGCTCACCTACAGCACAACAGTCATATATATGTCTTAAGTGACTGAGCTTGGACTGAAGTTACTGGATCACCCAAAACTGTGCTTAAACCCTGCATCTTACTGTACAGCCAGTCTACTGAGATCACATACTCTAGTGTTAAGCATGTACTCCTCCTCTTTTCAACTCTGTAGTAAGGTGATGGCAAAAGAATTTAGAAAAAAAATAAAAGAGATCAGCAATATGGCATTGTAAAACACTTAGAATACATTTTTATATGTCTATATTTTTTAATATAGACATATTTAATAACAAGGTAGGTATCAACCCAACTCCCCTAAAAAAAAAACAACCCAGAATCTCAGTGCACGTTAAGCTGTCTGTATAGATAACAAACCATTACAATAAAAATGTTAGACTAAAGAAACTCTCCTTACCTATATAACACCAGTCAGAGAATATTTATCAGAGGAACATGATCTTGCTCTTAACAAGTCGAATCATGCAAAAAAAAAGATCAATAAGGGAGGATGCATTAAAGTGCCACTGTTGCATAATGGAAATGACTTCAAAGAGCTGGCTGTGTGTTCATGAAGAGTTAGCAAACTGTCCCTGCAGGCACTGGTGACATCAGGCAGTTCAAAATACAGTATTTCACTTGAAGCATATCTGACTCATTCTGTTGGCATAAATGTCACATGTTTAGCTTTTACAACTTGCTTTATAAATACATTTTGTTTCCCTTTCCAACGGCTGTCTTCTCCTTTGTTCTGTTGCAAATATTTTTGCTTGTTACTTTTGCATCTGACAGTTTGACGGTTATTACCTTAAGACATTGCAGGTGTTCTTTAGTTCTTTTCAAAGAAACATCTAGATACCTAAGTCTTCAGCACATTAACAGGTGACTAATTTTCAATGGTACACCAAAAAGAATAAAGCTCAAAGCAGAAAATACAAATCAGAATAAAATGGCAACAAGAGCGCTTAATGTTTTTTAAAAATCCAGTGGTGTTATTTTTAAGTTGAAATTAAGAATAATTTAATCACTGATGCTTTATAACACGGCACTGCAACACTTGGGTTGTAACAAATGGAACACACTACCTTCTTAATTAGGCTAATAATCAGCAGAGTGTTACCACTTGGTCCAGATACAGATTTCCAGATAATCACTGGTTATCCAGATAATGGCAGTTTTCAAGAGCGCTAATTTTACTTATACATCTCCCTTTGCCTCTGCATTCTGGAACTGAGAGTAAATCTCCCTCCTTTCTGTAGTCTCCACAGCCAAGTCCCTTTGCCAGGAATTAGGACTTCGGAAGATACTCATTTGGTATGAGAAGCAAACTTACTAATTTGAGGTTCAAAATAGTCCCCTGGCCTGCACCAAATTCTCCAAGATAGACTCACAATCTTTTCTGAATGGAAGTTAATATGGGCAAGTTTCTCTGTCCAGAATAAAGCAGACAAGTGAAGAAGAAAGGTCAGCCTTCCTTCTATAAATCGTTAATCCCGTTAACTCTTTGTCATGAATGCTTGATGAGACTGATCTGAATTTTCTTCTCTTCCTGTCTTCACGCCACATTTTTTGTTTTGTCTGTATTGAAAAGTAAAAAACAATGACAAAGTGTTTCTAGCATTGACTCAACTATGTAATACTTAACACATTTAACTGCTTTTGAACGGAGATTGTCCAAACTGAGCTCTTCTCCACGTCCTATGATTATCTTTCATGCTTTTAACAGCAAATGGTAAATTCATTTTACTATAACAAATAGGACACAGTACCACTCTCCACTCCTCTAAGTTTTGGAGCAATGACTTAAATCTAGCCAGCAGATAACATCTATACTACTAGCTTGTATCTTCCAAGAGAGTGGAAGGTAGGTGGTGTGTACCACTTGAGAGAGAGGCCTGAGGTGAAGAATGCTGCCAAAGGCTTGGAAAGCAAATTTTGTCTTTCAATCACTGGATTAATCCAGCCTTGAGTTAATTCACGGATATATATTAAAAAAAAATACAAAAAACCCCACCCAAACTATGACTAGAGTAAAAAAATGGTCTTAATGAGACTCATTTTTGTCCTCATTTTTTTTCTTCCTAACTCTTGTCATGGCATTCAAACACAATATTCTTCTAAATAAAACCTGTGTGTCTTTTTACACTTTTTTTTCAAATTCTCAAAAGATCTATTTTTTCCAGGTAGTTCTTTTGAATTTGCATTCTGTAAAACTATATCTCTCTTAAACATATACTTCTATTTACTGACTTGGTGTTTCCACCTTTCTTTTAACTTACTTTCACTTTAGTATTTGCATTCTTTCACAAGCCTGAGGTAAACAACAATCTCACCTGTATCTTAACTGAAACTCTCTGCACAATGAATGCTGTGCTATGGGCTTTCATTCAAGACATATTACCTGGCACTACTTTTGTTTGGTTGGTTTATTTTCTGACCTATCTGATGCATTGGAACATCAGCAATGAATAGAAGCTAATACACTTGCTTTGTTTCAACTGCTCACCAGTTAAATCATTCTGCACCAAAACCAATCGATACTACAAATGACTTGGACATTAATGACACAAAAGAAACAAAAAACAGTTAAACTGATGACTCGCTAATTGCCACATCTCTACTGAGGCAATGACAGCAAATTTATAAATGTTGTTGGAATTTTATATTGCCAGGACACGGATTTTTGCCAGTTAATGAATCTTTGTATCCTGAGAGAATACTATTCTGTCTTGAGCTGGATAGAAACCTCTGATTACACAGAGATGTTCTTGGGAAAACACTGTAATTTTTCAATTTAATGTTCCTTTATTAGTGAGAAACAGGGAATTGAATTTGTTGGGATAATTATCATTCCCAAATCTACCAAAAATAAATACCACAAAACAAACAAACTAATAACAAAATCCACCAAAGTGATGCTGATAATAAAATAAATCACTACATTATATTTCCCTGAAAAAAGAATGGTAGTATGCCATGAGAAGGCAAGCCTGGATTTTGCAATACAAGTTTTATAGTAACTAGTTGCTACCATAGCAAGTATTAATATATATTTTAATAGATTCTCTCATTTAATGATCCAAATTTTCTTAGTCATAATTCCATTTAAACTATGTGCTTAGATGCTAGAGATTTCCATCCAAAATGGAGCTGAGAACTGATGTACCTTATGCATCAGCACCTGCACCAGTGACTGGAAGGTGTCTGGGTACATCATTATCTAACAGGGACTTAGACCAGATACCCAGGTTTCATCTTTATGCAATTTTAGACACTCAGTGGCACACCAAAACTAAAAGTAAAGTCTCCAAGAGTCCCTAGAGAAAAGACACATTCCAATCTAACATCCTCATATCTTGCTGTTGGATTTAGGAGAGTTTAAAAAAAAAAAAAGGTTTATCACTAGCATACAGATATCTGGTTAGGTGCTAAATTGAAAAGGATTAAAACTAGGCCTGAATCCTTATCTAAAAAGTGTACGTGACTGAACTTACACAGATATATTGTCCCAGGGGAGTCCAGAAAAGTAGGTGTTGATCAAAATATGATCTACTATGCAATTCCAATCTCATTCGGCCAAAGCTTGCCCCAAAAATCAGCAAAGCTAGCACATGTGATAAAACAAAGCAAAACAAAACACTGAACAATAGCATAACAAAAAGGTATTTCAGACTGGCATTAACCATGTTTACTTCCTCAGTTTTTTCACTTCCTTATTCCTTCATTCTAAGCTGTGAAAATGGTGGCATCCCTTTCTAAAGCAAGATGATAGGACGGTTCCGGGCACTCAATTCACAGTGCTGTTTCTGCCAAAAGCTGGGTCTGTTCAACTGTAAACATAAATCCAGTTATATATGCTAACAAATGCAAGAAAATAACATCGTGAGCTTGTTATATATCTCTTTCAAATAGGTTTCTCCTCTGTGTATGTAGGTTTTTGTCACAGCTCAAGGAGTAAATGCTTCTGCCACACAAAGGAATCTGTCTCAGAAATGTCATTCTATCATCTACTGTTTGTATGATTTTAGCTTACACAATGCTGAACATTAAACTCTCAGATTTGCTTATTAATTCCCTTAGTTACAGTCATTACAACTCTTTATTCACCAAAAATGAATCTCATTATGGAGATCTGGCCACCTGACATGGGAGAAACTTTCCAAGGCAGAAAAAAAAAAAAAAGTGGTTGCCATCATTTTATTTTAAAAGTGATGACATAAGAGATGCTTTTCCTGCTTTTTTTTTTCTCCCTTTTTTTTTCAATATAGACCTTTGCTATAGGGATATAAAGGTAGGTTTTTAACTGGCACTAATCAGTTGAGTGCCAGGGAATGCTATAACTTAATTTCTATTTATGTATTACATCCGTAAATCATTTTCCTGAACAGTGAACAAAATTAAGCCCGTTGTTCTACAACTTCCTTGAAGGTCTAATTCAGACCAGAATTTAAGTTCAAGTGCTCTAATGTTACACGTAAGATTTGTTTTTCTTCAGTACAATATTAATAAAAATTAACCCCCCACAAACAGTAATATAACTTAGGCCTCTTTAGAAGTAATTCAATGTGTTTGGTTAATAAGGCACGTATCTGTTGCATATGTATACATTGAAACACTAGGGTATTCCTTGAAAAGTAAATTCTGCATTAACATAAGTCAAATTATTCATAATATTCATAAAGATTAAAAAATGAGCACTACAGAAGATAAGTATATTGCAGTGAATATCTATTTAATATATATTACCCTATTGTCTCTATGTAATATAACTTGGAATATATTGTGTAATGAATAATATATCTTTAAAATACAGGAATGAATAACCTAGTTACAAATACATCGACAATAATCTCTATTAATAATTTATTTGGTTTATTTACTTATTTATTTGTTTTTAGCTCTTCCTCAAAAAAAAAAAGAAAAGAAAAAAAGCAAGAATACCATTCAATCCTTTGCGATATATCTGTTTGCAGCAAAGATCTCATTGCCATGAGAATATTTCCCTGGTAATTATTTCTCCTATTTTAATATTAGAACTATTTCTAGTCAGAAATTTTTCTTTAAAAAACCACAACAATCAAAAATTACTAGCATAATGACTTGTTTAGAAAGCACAAATGTATTTCTCTGGTTTTTACTAAAAGGTTTTTAACCTGAAGTCTGGTTAATTGTGTAGTTCACGGGTCTTCCAGAGAAGATATATTTTAACTATACAAAAAAATTGTGCTGTAATAAACTTTTCCAAGTCCCAGAAATTTCACATAAGACATACATCAATTCCACACCAAATAAACCTGCACACACACAACTAACTTCTGACTGCTTTTCCTAATCTAAAATTCAAAAGCTGTGTAACATTTCCTCTGTCATGCCTAACAAAAAACAAACAAACAAACAAAAGTCTAAGGCAGAGATTTAGAAAGAAGACATGGGGAATGTGCATTGAACCAGAAGATGATTTTCAACTAAAGCAGTGGAAAGAAATTTGAAGAATCTGTATTGTTTTCCAGACAGAACCGTGGGTAAATTGGCATAATAAATGAGCGTGTCCTAATTACTCAGGAAGTCACAGAAATTAGAATCATAAAGCTGTCCTTCAGAGTAAGGACATTTGTCTACTTCACCATGCAGTAAGTTGGAACTTGCAGTAAACAGGGCATTATCATATCACCTTGTCCTTGGCAAAGCATGCCATTGTTACTTAGAGTAAAAGCTTTTTGGGTTAGAGAACACATTCTTATACGTGTACCTAACGACTGGCATAGTCAGTCTGGAATGTGATGGGAGCCTTTCAACACTGTTCTAAAAAAACCAAAAAAAAAAACAGTATGGAAAAAAAAAAACAAACCACCCAAACCTGACAATGACACTGACTTCCAGCTAGTTTGGCAGTGGAGTTTTATAAAGCCTTGCAGATGAGAGATAATTTTAAGTATACTTCCAAAAATTAGGTAAAAAATCCAGTGAGTCCATGGTTTTTATAAGGCACATTGATAGCAGAAAAATAACAGAGTTATATCTACTTTCCCTTGCTTTACACATCACTCTTTTATCAGAAATAGCTGCATGAAACAAGAAAGGCTACCTCTATATCCATCTTGGTTAGCAGAACTCAGTCCTGCAGAAAAATAATAAATGTGACATCAGAAATAAAGTTCAATGTAACAAGCTTTATCACAGATTTTGGAGTAAAGATTCTTTGAACAATAAGCCAGGAAAAGATGGGTCAGAAGCAGAAAAAGCATAAAAATATCTAGAAAAGTATGAAAATGGAGAGGCAAGTGGGATAAAGAATCATTTAAAGCTAGTTCCAATAAAGGCATGCTTTCCAAAACTGTGCACCACAAGTATGCTATGAGCATTCATATTCCATTTCTAATTTTATTTATAATGTACTAGCAGAATTCCTTTTCTCATGCTACCATTAATAATCAAGAATATCAGTGGTATATCT
Source organism: Buceros rhinoceros silvestris (assembly GCF_000710305.1). Taxonomy (NCBI): domain Eukaryota; kingdom Metazoa; phylum Chordata; class Aves; order Bucerotiformes; family Bucerotidae; genus Buceros; species Buceros rhinoceros. The sequence continues at coordinate 52,997 of NW_010399420.1, forward strand.
GTGTCCAATATTTTAAATCTTCCATTTTCCTGTCTTTGCCAGAATTCATCACATTAATGTTTATAAACGTCTACATAACACTCAGTAAAGCATACCTCTATAAAAGGTTCATGCAAAATATTTACTGTCCAAAGACAGTATCAGATTGTACCAGATCAAAACCGACTTTCAGAATATTAAGAAGAAAAAATAATAATCAATAATCACTATTTCCTTGCTAAAATTTCAACTCACTATCCTTGGTTATTTTGCTGCAGGGGTGGGTTAAAGAAATAAGCCTATATGTCATAAAAAAAAAACACTCCACCCTTCATTTTCCACTTAAAACAAAAGATTAATGTTTTATTTCAAAAGGCCAGTTTTCTTCTTCCACAAAACACTAAGAAAAGCAAACAAACAAACAAACACAACAACAAACCACCACAGAAATCCCATCAGTCTGAAAAATTTAAGCCAAAAATTAAGCGCTGGAATGAAAATACTTAAGCAACTATAAGCCCAATTGTCTTTGCTCTATCTTGGTTTTATCTGTACCCATATCTAGGCTAGGATTATCATGAAACAGAGTATCTTTAAGGTAGCTTTGGCTTCATAAAACCAGTTTTATTGGAGAAGCTTGGCATTGATCCTGCAGCAACGAGAGTTTTAAACTTTTGTTGTTTTGGGAGTGTATACGTCCATGGTCATACTTAATCGTAAACACAGCCACTAGGTACAGAAAGTAGTACAGAGAGTACAGAAAAAGAAAAAACAACCAACAGATTTTCAAAAAGAAATATTAAAAGTAAACACCAGTTGTTGTAACTGGATCTAGTTATATTTGACAATGAGTCAAGCGTATGTAAAATCATAAAAAACAATGTAAATCACAAGTAAAAATGATAGTATTTATTTATTAGCCAATGTGCTTTATTTTCTAATCTGCAGAGCTGTTGAAAGGAGAGGTATTTTAGAGGAAACAAAAGTCCACCATATGCTGCAAGGAAAGATGCATAATAATTAACCCTTAACAAGGGAAGCACTGAGTGCTATTGGTTTGTGAATTCTCTTCACATTAGCTAGATTTCAAATGCCAACATAGTTTTAAACAAAGAGCAATCTGGAAATGCCCCAGCAGTCTTCCTAAGGAACACTGTGGCTCCAAAACCTCTCTGTGGATCAACATCTCCCTCTCTCCTTCCAAGCTTTGAGGCTGGGATGAAAGATCTGGATTTTTACATCTGCCAAAACTTCTGCACAAACGCTTTGTTTAGACTCCATAGCATAGATGGGTGGAAAAGAGGAGCACAATGAGGAAGGGGAATGCTTAATCAACCTTTCAAGCATGCTGCAGTTCAGTGGTCTGGCTACATCCACATGCAAACAGAGGGGCAGGAATGGGAGCCCCAGATCACGGGCTGCCAAGTGGGCCACATTCCTGTTTCTGCCTTCTTCTAGGAACACACTTATCAAAGGTATACGCACTCTTAGATCGGAATGCAATTGTTTTGCATGGGAATACAGAGGGGATTAAATGATCACTCCTATTCCTTACCTCAGGAGGACATCTAGCGTACAGCACAACATTGGGAAAACAACAAAAAAAAGTTTTTTTACAATACAAATGCATTATTGCATCCTCATTTCACTGGGGAACTTCAAATATGATAAATTTTCAGGATTTCTCTGAGCTTCCTATATTACGAGCAAGATTTTCAAGAGAAGAAAATCTGTATGTGTCAAGGTATCAAAATCAAAATATCTCAGTAACTGTGTAAACTTTACTAAGTTTTTCTAGGCACATCAGATTATAAGTGTAAATGAAATGTCATGCTAGTCAACTCTAGCAAACACTGTACAATTTCTGATTGTTTCATACTATACACATCATTTCATACTAGTTCTCTTGTGTGTACAATCATGGATATGCCTTCTGGAAAGTGCATTTATGCACTTTGACAGATGAGAGGGTGAACACTTTTTTTCTGAGGATGAAGATTCTTTGCATTCAAATGAAAATGTTGAAAACCCCTTTGTAGCTCTTAAATGTCAGCATTTTTCCTTATGAAGGTTGAAGGACTTGGGGCGGGGGAGGCGGGAGGGTGTCTAGGATCTCATTTCGTGCAGCATAACCAGACCAAGTGTGAGAGAAGCTTTCTAAAGATATTGTTTTAGAAGGGAGACAAGAAAACAGGATTGAGGCACAAAGAAATCTGAAGGGGTGCAAGTACACAATATATTCTTTATGTTCCATGAAATGGTCACTGTTTTGAAGCATTTGAGGCTTAATCACTAATGAGTGATGTGCCATATGATAACTCAAAGCTCCATCTCAGGATCTACCCACGCCAAACCTTTATTACTCCTGAAAACTACAACCTATTTCTCAATGGCTCACTGAACTGAACTCACATTCTTCATCACCTGCTCTGGCAAGTGCGAGAGCTTTCAATAAACCCAGCAAAAGACCCATCTAAGCACTGCCCTTTATTAGCAGAAAGCTTTAGAAAGAAAAATGTGACTTCCATTACTCCTTTGAACTAAGTCAAAATTAATCCACTTTGTTTTGAAGCTGCACAGAAAAAAAAAGTAAGATGGGAAGGGAAAAGGGGCAATGGAAGAAGGGGAAGAGAAATTAAAGGGAGAAGTAGAATCAGGAAAGTTTGTAGCTGCAAAATGCTGGCCTGCAGACTAATCTAGCCCAATCTGCAATAAATTCAGGATGTGATCTGCGCCAGCCTGAACAATGAAATCAGTTTGAATGCTACTTTATAAATCATTCAGTCATTCTTTAACAAGATGAACAACTAGAAGATTTTTCCCCTCCCTGCCTCCTGGAAGAGATTACATACAAAAATCTTTTAATTTCTGAAAGTCTTCAGTGTGCTGAAGTATAGGCTGGACCAAAAAGCAGCTTTAGCTTTGTATTTCAACAAATGAATTGAGGGCAAAAAGTAAACAAACAAATAAATAAACTGACACAAAACCACCCTTTTTCTACATAAAACTTGTTACTTTGCTCACATGCTAATTCTAATATAAATTCTAATACAAACAATCACAGAGATTGTTTGTTGAATCAGTGCTTTGCTACCCAAGCTTCCAGACATTAGCAATACTTTAGAGCCAAATTATCCTGATACAACTCTGGGTTCTACTAGATTTGATTCTGAACTACCACGAATCAATCATTTACCTGAAATGAGTCATAAAGCCAGAGAAAGGGTTGATTTTTTTTTTCTTTTCTTCATGAAGGATAGCACTGATAGAAAATAAATCATATATTTAAAAGTTACCCCATTCTAAACAAATATTTTCAATTTCTGTTTCCAAAATTGTTTAATCTGATACAAGAAATAGGTAGACAAACATATCTTTAACCAGCTCATCTGTTAGTAAACACCTCGACAAGCTTCAGTCCTGTAAATTCTGAAAGCCTGTGCTTAAACGTTCAGCCAATTAAAATCAATGAGATTTAAGAATATGCTGACTTTTGGTTACCTATTTTGTTAAAAATAAGTATTTTGTGGGATCAAGTCCAAAGCAAATAACCCACCCATAGTCAACTGCCTGCTTTAAATCTATTCTACTACATTCCCTTACTCTCATTACATTTAAGATGAATGAACACAAAGCAGATGTATTAGTCCTTTAGATTTGAATCCTTTGCAGACAAAGGATTAAAAACTGTATTTTAACTATGTGTAATATACATCAGACAAGCTGTGTTCAGGCAAGATCTCAGTTAAGTTACTCTGGGTTTATACATGGTTGCCAGAGCACTTGGTGGAAAGATCTCTGCCTGGCATACGGCATATCTGGGCTCTGCTGCATTCTTCCCTTCTCATTACAAGCTTCCAGACAATATGACTAGTAATTTTGAGGGTTTTTTAGTCAAACCTGCAGGGGCTGACCTCTGTGCCATGGTACAGCCAATAGATTCTGGCAGCACGACATGGTCTGTCCCCAACAAGATATGCAACAAAATCCTGAGATCATAATAAGGCCCCATGATTGTTACTGTCAGTAATGTTTTGAGTTTAATTCAGTAGTTAAAATATTGTACCCAGCTAGCTTTATTAAATCAACACTATGAATTTTTATACCCTTCCACAGTCATCGTCTTATGGGTTTTTATTCTGAGTAACCTGAAGAAACCAAAAGCCATAACTGACATTCAGACTCAGAAGGGAATAAGTACAGACACAGGAACATTCCTGAAGTAGCAGGCTATTGTTTCATTAATTCAGTATATATGGCGTGTAAGAAGTCCCTGTCTAGATATAACAGGGCTACCACCCCTGAGAACTGCTTGACTGAGTTCATTTAAAGATTCAGACCAATCTTTAAATTCTCTCGTCTTTCTTCTTGAAGGGAATAGAAGATATTCAGGAAGGAATTCATTTGTCAAAATCTTTTGTTCTCTGCTTCCACAGGAAAAAGCTCAACTGTTAAAATACCAGGTTGCCTCTTGCAAGATGAGTCTTCAATTGTTTGCACATAGCAGACATGAGTCATAAGCTGAATTAACTAAACACACAGATCTGATTATTCACTTCTAATTAAATGTTCTTTACTCATCCTCTTCTATGTCCCCAGAATGCTATGAGGAATGAAATAAAAATTTTCTAAACTTCTCTTGACTCTGGCTATCATTCCCTCTTTAGCCTCAAGAAACAGGGGCTAATCATAGCTGCAACATCCCAAACAAGGTTTCTGCATTACAAGAAATGTGAAGGGGACAAAGAAAAGCCACAGAGACATTTTAAAAGTTCAGATTACTGAACAGAGATAGTGACATCCATATATCAGCTCCCTGTGGCACTCATATGCATATACCCTTCCCAGCAGAAAGTACATGTTCCTTGTTTTCTTGTACCAAGCTCTTCTAATGACGACCACTCAGCTTCCCTTCTCAAAATGCAGGTTTAGATACTGTATCAAAACCAAAATTGTTTAAAATTTCTGCACTATTACTTCAAAAAACTGCACATAATGCAAACATTTGAAGAAGCACTCATGTTGTTCCATCCCTTAAATTACTATATTTGTATAGGAAGGATGGATGGCTACGTATCAGAAAAATCTTCCTTATGACTGGAGCCCTCTGATATTTAAGAATAATGTTCTCAGGATATCATTGAGAATAAAGTTATTTTGCTGTGACAGACAGTAAAAATTATCTATGGAGTAAATATATTTTAAATTAATAAAAGAATTAGCACAGAAAAAGACTATTAGATATACTACTCTGATGCTGGGAAGGGGGGAAAAAAAACCCCAAGGAATATTAAAGATTCTCCTTACAAGAATATAGATATTTTGAGTTTATTTTAGTTTGCAGTTAAAGGAAGTAGAAATCTTTAACAGAGGTATTCCTTAAACTTGTCTTTTCTATTATGTCATACCAAACATAAATTGATGGTGTTATCTGAAGTTTAAATCTATGCGAAAGTGACCCTTGAGGCATATCTACTATCTTCCCACTGCGCATCTATTTCTCCTGGCAAGCCCTCATTTCCTATGCCAGGTAAGGACCATCGATTCTGCTCAGACTAACTTTTTTATTCTCTTGCAAATTACCTATCTCATAAAAAGATTTTTTTGGCACCCATGCCAGAGCTTTGTTTATTTCTCATTATTATCACTAATTTGGTTTCGCCTTTCTTTAGCCGTCTTCTCTCTTAAACGGAGAGATTCTCTCCATCTTAAAACTAAACAGGAATAAAGGAAGAAAAAATGAGGAAGCTTATGTTAAATACTGCTTTTCCATCTCTGGAATGAAACTTGTTCGGCCACTTTGGAAGGAGCGAGCATTTTATCTGGAGAACACAGACTGAGGAGTAGCTGAAAGCATATCTCAGGGCCCCTAAACAGTGGCAACGCTTGTACACTCAGCCAAAATTAACATGGACAGACGAAGACAACTGCTGTTTTGCATACTTACAGGACAAAGCTGAGCGCAAGTGTTGAAAAAGTGAACCAAAAAACAATTTCTTAAACTTCTCACAGAGGCTAGAACTCCTGAGAAGCTAAAATGTCTGCTCAAAAGATGTTGAACCAGATACTGCTTTAAAATGAATGTCATGGGTTAAGGCTGGGCTACTCACTAGACAAATGACAGATGCTCTCTGTTAAATCCCTCTGTCTTCACAAAGGGGAAGAGAAGAGGAATAAGGGAGAGAGACTTCTGGATTGGAAAAGGAAACTAAAACTGCTTTAATGAAAATAATAATAATAAAATGGTATATATATATATATTCAAATATATAGAATACCAATACTGAACCCAACCCCCCTGATACCCAACCCCCACTGATACTGCGGCGCAAGCACTTGGGAAGTCCCAGACTGGACTCAGTGGCAGATGGGAACCAGTTTCAGGAGTTAGATTCAGGAACTGGATTCAGGAATGTACAGACTGGATTTGAAGGCAGAACAGACAGAGTCCTCCTCAGACACCAGCCACTGAAGAAGAGAGCTTGACCCTTGTGATCCTTCACCTTTGTACCGAATAAGATGTCTATGGGATGGGACACCTTGTTGGTCAATGTAGGGTCACCTGTCCTGTCCGCTCCTCCCCACAGGTGCAGCCTCTAACTTACTGCACCCCCACGGTGGCACACAGGATTTAGCAGTGACCTTGGTCTGCACAGGAGCAAGTGTAAGCAAGAGCCTTTCTGCACAGTAATCCTTAGTACTAACTGTGAACATCCAGTGTTATCACTTCTAGAAGCAGACCCTGTCTACAAAAATATGCCATTAACTTCAGAAAGTGCTGTCGCTTAGGAGAGACTGAGCTGAAAAGTAAAATCACTGAACAGAATCAGTTCTGTTCTAACTCAAACCAGGACAACAAACACATCTCCTGATTGTTGCTGATACAAGACCTTAACACATCAGACCTTTTGAGTTTCTCCCCCCTTTCTTTTATTTCTTGAGAAACATTCTTTCAGATCAGGAGTTGTTCAAAAAGAAGCCTCAGAAGCTTCTATTGCAACCATACAGTTTCCACGGAGTGAAGATTTTATATTCTTTTTGACAGAAGGCATGAATTTGCCTTTCTTGCTGTCATGTTCACATAGCCTAACTAATAACATGCTTATCAATCTTTGGTTAGTTTTTCCATCATATTTCCTTTGAAAGGAAATTATTTCCAGGCAAATTACAATTCCTTTCTGCACAGCATGCCAGCTGCAGAGCAGAAGTGACTGGGATGCTCCTGAAGTCTGTTTAAGTTCTGAGAGTTTCCCTTGTAGTATCTGCCCTATGAGTAGAACAAAATCTGCCAACATCAACACAGTGATAAAGGGGATAATGTTGCTTTGGCTGTTCACGTAACTTTTTCCTTCCTGATTGTGGCCCCATCTTGGCTGCCAGGTGTCTCTCGATCCACTATGTGAAGGATAAAATAGACAGACTATTTAGAACAGGTGAGAAAAAAAGATAGAGAATAAAATTAAGGAAGGAAAGTAGGAATAGAGATGAAGGGAATTTTGCTGAAAGAAAATGTATGGCATTTCCAGGTATCTAGAATGTCTAGGTGTTTTCTAGAATGAAACATGTATCAGCCAAACTGCATTCCATTTCTAACAGTTCAGGTGAATGCAGTCCATATGTGTAGTTTAATCACAGCCGATGCCATAAGAAAAAGTTATTACATAATAAATTACTTACAAAGTTCACATTAATCAATTAATTGATCAAATGATTAAGGAACGAAACTTGGAGTTGAGATGTTTGGATTCGTTTCTACACTTTGCTAACGATTCCTTTTTGTGTCTTCAGTAACGGTGGATATCTCTCCATCAGAAATTTCTGCTGCAACACTGGGTAATAATTCTTATCCTTATTTACACTGCTAAATAAAAATAGTCAGTACATCACATTTTCCTAGGGTTTTTCCTGTACTTAGGACATGAACCCTACAAGGCATATTTATGTGAAAACATAATGTAATTATTCCATTAAACAAAAAGGTCATTCATTGACCCAGCTGTGTCTATTTAATAAGAACATTTCTGCAAAGATAAGACTATTACTGCTATTTGTATTTAGCAAGAGTGTGTGAGGCAGCGAGATTATCCTTGCCTCTCTACACCCACCAGCAATTTTTCTTCCCCCAGAGATGACAACCATGAAAAAGACTTGCTTTGTAATACAAGGCATCCTTCTGATGTATTTATTATTATTATTTTGCTTTTGAAAAAGCTGTATTAGTTGTAGGTTCTATCATAAAAGCATGAGATTTATTAAAGTCATTATATTTTAACTGACTGGTTTTCTAATTGCAGCAGCAGTAGATAGGAGCATCTGGTTCCAGAATCAGCAAATGAATGAATCCATCATGACACGATTGGTAGGTTGTGAAAAGACTGTTTAGTATTATAAAAATCTTTGTTTATTGAAAAAAAGTGCAAACTATGCTAACCAGGGTGCAGAAGAAACTTCCTTCAATTTTGTCGCAACTTACTCAAACAACCATTAACCTTTCATTTTGTGTAGATAGATATATTTTACATTACAACTGTGTGTGCTGACACGTACAACAATAGCAAGAGATACTGTGTTTGAAATTCAGTAAGATTACTATGAGAAAATCAGTGTTCATTCATCTAATGTGAATGACCAGGACCAGAAGTGAAGAAAGAAGACATAGGGACACCAACTTAAAATATCTTTAAAATTGTTCTTTTTTTACAACAAAAATAAACACAGCAAAGACTTCACATTTTTATCTTATTGATGCCTTTTTTCTTCATAATATATAAAAGGAGATAAACACGTTGTTTTGATTTGTCAGAGACAAATTATGAACTATAATAAACAAAAAACACGGTAATATGAAAGATGTAATTTTCTAGAACTATCTAAGACTTTGGCTTCCCAAAACACAAGCAAACACACTGCACTTAGCCACGGGCTTGCCTTTATAAGTGAGTCAAAATGTGAAGGCAGCAGCACACAGTAACTCTAATCTGCTCTTGCCTGTATCTGCTGCATTCAAAAGAAGTACAGTCAAACTCTGGCTGCTTTGAGAAAAGCAACAAGAGTGTCTCCAAGTTCAAACAACAGGAAAAGTGTGCAGTCTGTTTTATTGGTAACATGTTCACATATGCATTAAGACTCATAATTAGCAGACTTGTTTCCTTTATCCACTGTCTTTCACTGGTTTTTTACCAGGTAAAGGCCACTGTTGCATCGTTATATCCCTGTAGCAGTCATAAATCAACTGAATCAGTATACATATGTAAAAGTGAAATAAGTTGCTACATCTTTGCTAGGACTACAACATCCCTTGCAATAATATTTTTTATGTATAGTATTTTCTTCCTCAGAAAACATTCATATTAATTTCTTTATGTGTTGCTATACTAGATTTTAATATTCAGCTGCTAATCATAACGAACATTATGCAAGGACTTTTACTGTTTCTTTAGCCATAACAGCCGAACTTTCCACCACTCTGGTCTATTCTTTTCACTAGCAGTCCAATACTTCCACCTATTTATAGAACATATGTGAAATATGAACATTTTCCTAATTTAGATAATTCATACACTTCTGATTTTGATATCTTAATGAAAAGGCTAAATCCTGCTGGCAAACCATATACAAAAACTTGCATGATCTCAGATACATATTTTCCTATCTACTTTTATTTTAACATTCTCCACCAGTTGTTAGGGAAAACGGCATCTGGATTCAGCGCAAAGTCCATCTGCTAAATTTCAGGTTTTATGTATGTCATGATCTGACATGAAAATAAAGTCATGAAGTTGAGATTAGAAAATTCCTTTTTTTTTCATATCTGCCCCTAAAAAATATGGTTTTATTGAATGCTAGGTTTCACTAGAAATTAAGAGCAAAAGTGTTTTTAATATAGTGAAATTTTAGTAAGAATATATATAAATTTTTGTGGAACTGTATGTACGTTATCTTTTTCCCCACTGAAGAAAGAGTTCCAAAAGATGAGCTTTATATTTCTATGATATACCCTGGGGATGAAAAGCAGTTATATGAGCTTTTTTAAAAGGAGTGCAGCCACTAGTGCACAAAGCTTTTTCAGCCAAGTCCATTACCCAAGGTAAGAATACATTCCCTAAATCTTCATTATAATTAGATGCAATCTAAGGTAATTTTCATAATTAGGTGCTACAATGGTTCTATATTCTTGAAAAATCAATGTAAATCTCAAACTGAAAACTAATAAAAAGGAAAAAAGTCACATATCTTTTCCGGCTATCAATTTATCTGTAACATACTAAACTGTGTAAATGCCACTCTAAAATCTGTGGTAAAGCTTAGTGCTCTGGAGACAATAAGGTCCAACACAATTGGTAAAGCCCTTGAGACAGCATTAAAAAAATAAAAGCTGAGATAAGAATAAGCTTCTTGATTTATATGACTCTAAAAGAATCCGGACATAGCTAGGAGATAATCCCGTTTGTAAGGAATTCTACATGTCCCCACACCCTCTATTACTGAAACTGTATTTTCCATCCTGTGGAATTAGCACACGTCAATTATGTGTAACAAACCCACTGCCTTATAGAACACCATGGCTGTTCATCTCATAAAGTACTACTGAGGAAACAGACCAGGAGGTTCTGGATCGTGTGGAAGGTAACTGCCTGACACAGCTGGTGAGGCAGCCAACTAGAGAAGGCTCCCTGCTAGATCTGTTGCTCACAAACAGAGAAGTACTAGTGAGTGATGTGAAGGTTGGAGGCTGTCTTGGAGACAGCGATCACGAGGTGGTAGAGTTTTCAGCTCTTGAGGAAGTAAGGAGGGGAGTCAGTAGAACTGACATGTTGGACTTTGACCTTTTTAGGAGCCTGGTTGACACGGTCCCTTGGGAGGCAATCCTGAAGGAAAAAGGAGTCCAGGGAAGCTGGACATACTTCAAGAACAAACTCCTAAAGGCACAGGAGCGGGCCGTCCCCGTGTGCCAGAAGATGAGCCGGTGGGGTAGAAGCTGGTCTGGCTCAACAGAGAGCTTTGGTTGGAACTCAGGAAGAAAAGGAAAGTCTATGGCCTGTGGAAGAAGGGACAGGCCACTAATGAAGACTACAAAGATCTCACGAGGCTATGCATGCCAAAGCCTAACTAGAATTTAATTTGGTCACTACCAGGTAAAAGACAATAAAAAATGTTTCTATAAATGCATTAACAACAAAATGAGGGCTAAGGAGGATCTCCATCCTTTACTGGATACAAGGGGAAAATTAGTAACGTAGGATGAGGAAAAGGCTGAAATACTGAATAGCTTCCTTCCCTCAGGCTTTAAGAGTTCAGTTCTCTGAGTGCCCAGCCCCTTGAGCTGGAATACAGAGATGGGGAGCATAATGAAGGCCCCATAATCCATGAGGAAATGGTCAGTGACCCATTGCACGACTTAGACTCGTACAAGTCTATGGGGCCGGAGGGGATCAACCCAAGAGTACTGAGGGAGCTGGCAGGAGGACTGACCAAGACACTTTCCATCATTTATCAGCTGTCCTGGCTAACTGGGGAGGTCCCACTCTACTGGAGGTTAGCCAATGTGATGACCATCTACAAGAAGGGCTGGAAGGAGGAGCCCGGGCTGACCAAGACACTTTCCATCATTTATCAGCTGTCCTGGCTAACTGGGGAGGTCCCACTCTACTGGAGGTTAGCCAATGTGATGACCATCTACAAGAAGGGCTGGAAGGAGGATCCAGGGAACTACAGGCCTGTCAAGTCTGGCCTTGATACCAGGGAAGGTTACAGAGCGGGTCATTTTGAGTGCCACCATGTGGCACACACAGGACAACCAGGTGAGCAGGCGCTGTCAGCATGGGATTATGAAAGGCAGGTCCTGCTTGACTAAGTCTGGCCTTGATACCAGGGAAGGTTACAGAGCGGGTCATTTTGAGTGCCACCATGTGGCACACACAGGACAACCAGGTGAGCAGGCGCTGTCAGCATGGGATTATGAAAGGCAGGTCCTGCTTGACTAACCTGATATCTTTCTGAGACAAGGTAACACTTACTGGATGAGGGAAGGGCTGTGGATGTTGTTTACCTGGACTTTAGTAAGGCTCTTGTCACTGTTTCCCACAGCATTCTCCTGGAGAAAGTGACTGCTGACAGCTTGGATGAGCGTACTCCTTGTTGGATAAAAATCTGACTGGATGGCTGGGCTCTAAGAGTGGTGGTGAACGGAGTTAAATCCAGCTGGTGGCCAATCACAAGTGGCTCTCCTCAGGGCTCAGTGGTGGGGTCTGTCCTCTTCAACATCTTTATCAATGATCTGGATGAGGGGATCGAGTGCAATCTCAGTAAATTTGTAGACGGCACCAAGTTGGGCAGGAGTGTTGATCTGCTTGAGAATAGGGAGGCTCTACAGAGAGATCTGGACAGGCTGGATGGATGGGCCGAGGCCAGAGGTATGAGGTTCAACAAGGCCAAGTGTCAGATCCTGCACTTAGGTCACAACAGCCCCCTGCAATTCTACAGGCTTGAGGAAGAGTGGCTGGAAACTGCCCGGTGGAAAAGGACCTGGGGGTGTTGGTCAATAGCCGATTGAATAGGAGCCAGCAGTGTGCCCAGGTGGATAAGGCAGCCAACAGCATCCTACCTTGTATCAGAAATAGCAAGAGTAGAGAAGTGATTGTCACCCTGTACTCAGCCACACCTTGAGTACTGTGTTCAGTTTTGTGCCCCTCACTCCAAGAAAGGCATTGAGGTGCTGGAGCACGTCCAGAGAAGGACAACGAAGCTGGTGAGGCATCTAGAGAACCCTATGAGAAGTCCTATGAGGAGTGGCTGAGGGACGGGAGTAGTTTAGGCTGGAGAAAGGAGGCTCAGGAGAGTCCTTATCACTCTCTACAACTACCTGAAAGGAGGTTGTAGCGATGTGGGGGTCAGCCTGTTCTCTCAAATAACAAGCAATTGGAAAAGAGGAAACAGCCTCAAGCTGCACCAGGGGAGGTTTAGGCTGGATGTTAGGAAAAATTTCTTTACTGAAAGGGTTGTCAAGCATTGGAATGGGCTGCCCAGGGAAGCAAGTGGTGGAGTCCCCTTCCCTGGAGGTATTTGAAAGACGCAAGATGTAATGCTTAGGGACATGATTTAGTGGTGACTTGGCAGCAATGGCTTGATGATCTTAAAGGGCTTTTCCAACTAAAATTATTCTGCGATTTTTCATCATCATTAAGCTTGCATAACTATAACTTCCTTTTACGTTATTGCCCTGCTATTGGGTGAGTGCACTGAAGCGCATGAGTGTACATGCGCTTTAAAAAGGGACATCACTATGGTATAACAAGGGACATCACCCACTTGAATATTTGGCTAATTTTTTTCAGGTACAGTCTATGATTTAAACGTATTTAAATGCTGCTTGACAATTATTGTATGTTGCTATTTTCCAACAAGGAAGAAACATGGCACTTACATTCTGTACAAGCTTTTATTTTTAAGGAGCCCAGTTCAGTGAAATGTAGGATTAGGATGCCTTTCTGGCATTTTTTCATGTTTTCTAGGCTGGACTACGATGGAAATTGGAACGGGCCCCAGGAGATGACAGCTGAGGGGGGGCTTTCTGTTTTACAGCAGACTCCAAGGATGCCCTAAGGTAAGCGGAATTGCTCAGTTTGCACAATGCCGCATGCTGTTATTTTCTTACTGAAGGCACCGTTACGTTCTAGTACACTGTGCATTCACAACCCACTGGCAAAGAGGTGACGGGCATCACTGTAATGCAGTTTGGTTCCCCTTAGATGATTGCCATTTATAATGCAGCCATTTTATATGCCTGGAGAGGTACTTAGCTACCTGTGCAGTACCAACACATGAAGCAGTCCGCTTCAGAACATCACATGCCGAAAACGAGGCAAAAATTCTTTGCTGCCTACAGGATAGCAATACGTATGAATAAATCTCACTTGCTGTACACTGCCCCATCTGTGTGGGAATGTCACTGGAACAGACCTCTACCACGCCAGTGTTATCAAATGCTGCTTACTACGGAGACGAGAGAAACACACTCCATTTTTCTTCAGAGTTCAAGATGCCTCTATGGTATTTGGGGAAAAGTTACACAAGAAGAACAACTGTACTGGGGAAAATGATGATACAGGGAAGAAAAAAATAATTATGAAACTTTTAACTTTTTAAAAACTAATTCCAGAACTTCTGGTATAAATGTATGCAATACTATTAACCTAAACAGAGTAATAGGCCACATTGTCATAAGAATGCTGCATGTCCTGGGCCACAGCGAGAGTACACATCTGTCACTGGCTTATATTAAGACTGTCTTAAGGAGCTTTAAGCTGAAATCCTTGTTTGAAATGAAGTTTTCAGTGACTGAATCTGCCTTCTTCCTTTAGACTCCCTGGCAGAGGGACTCTTCCCCCACTGTTTGCACAGTGTGTAGCACAATGGGACATCGAACCTCATTCTGTGTGTTAAACACCACTGTAAAATCATTATTGTCTACATCTATCTACTCAGTTTCTCTGGTTCCACACTATTACTCATCTGCCCTCTCTTTTCTCAAACTTCCAGCTGAACATCCTCATGTGTGAAACAAGAGACTATATTGGTAAATATGAACTATGCACACTCTGAAATCTGCCAGCAAAGCATACATGATAATTAAACATCAGCAGATGCATGTTATTTGCTAAGTAGGCCTTAAACATCAATACATTCTGGGTTGTGTTCTGCACTCCTCAGGCTATTTATTAAAGCATAGTAATAGCAAATGTTTATCTATTTTGACAAATTTCTTAATTTAAGTTTTAAATTAACTTCCCACTGTATTAAAGTTATTCTGACGAGACCAAAGTACTAAAAATTAAAGAAATTTCCTCCTAGCTGATCTGATAGGCTTAGCTTCCAGTCATTCCT
>NW_010399420.1:67974-77412 GCF_000710305.1 Buceros rhinoceros silvestris
TTTTTAGCATCTTTGAGCCTGACATTGGTTTTGGATGCAGTTAAATGCCAACTATCCCGATAAACATGTACACTACCAGCTGTGGCTCCATCTGCTCAACTAAACATTTTCACACCAAATCTGCCGGGGAAAAAAAATATTGTTTTTGGAGTTGGTTTGTAACAACTGAAATATTAAAATCTTAACTCCAGGTGGCCCTTCACTTTTTCTATTCCTCTGATGAATATATTTAGAAGAAACAAAACCATCTATTTATAGTCTGCCTCAAACCCACAAAATCCAATGGAAGGAATTTGGTGCAAAAAGAACAGATAAATAAAAGAGAAATCCAGACCTGGTAAACCTTCACTTTGTCTCTTGTAGAGCCCCTGTGAATGACTACGTGACTGTGCGACCTGATGGATGTGCAGCAACAGCTATAAATAGCTCCCAGTCCCCCTGCCCCACACCAGAGGCAGACAAGGCTGGTGAGTTTGTCAGCTTGCTCCCAAAGCCCTGCAGTTGAAAACCCAGAGTTGCAAGGGGTGTTTCAGTAAACAGGTATGACAGCTGCAGTGTTTCAGAGCCATTTATGAAAACACAGGATGCCCCTTTTTTGTGAGCAGAGATCTCTGTAGGAGCAGTGAAGCCAACTTTCCACCAGAATCCTAGATGTAGTACCAGTCTGAACTGGAGTACAGCAGAAGTACAGCAGAGTCTGAAGAGATAGCTGTGTACGTGCCTTTGTATCAGACAGAGGTCTAGCCTACTGCTGTTAATCTCCTCTTTTTGCATTTGAATATTCAGATCATTTTGATCAAAGAAATAGAGAAGAGAAGGCAAAACAACACTATAAATGTGGCTTTTGCTTGAACTGTCAAAATCACATTAGAAAGTTCAGCCTGGTAATGAGAGGGCACTAAGAGCAGTTCCTGCCACTGTGCTAGAGCAATAACCCTCACACAGCAAGTCTGAAAAAAGACTGAGGCTTAAATTGCACTATGTGCTTTTCCCTTTCCACTCCCCTGCTGGGAATTTGACAGAAGGTGTGGGGCAGCCCCAGTTCTGTCACTGTGAAAGCCTAGGTGGCTGTTGTGAAACAGGGACAGACAATGGCTGAACAGAAGACTAATTCTAACCACCAGAAGCTCAAATATGTTTTTCCTGCTATACCTGCTAGGGCATGTAAATTGCTCCTTCTGAGAGACCTTGACTGCATGTACCAGAGTCCTGAGATAATCTTATACCTTCATGAACAACAGTTTGAAAACAATGTATACAAATCTATTTAACTCAAAAGACCATCTGATTCAGATCAGCGTTTGTTTTGCACAACGTCATCTTAAAGGAAAAAAAAAAAAACCACAACCCAAAACCAATTCCCCACCTCAGTTACAGTTTTTTAACAGTTGCAGTAACATATAAAGTAAGAAAAAAGGAAAATAATGGATGAATAGACTACTTGGTTCAAAATCAAAGACATCCTAATGTAAACTCAAAAGGTATGAAAAATTGTGATGCTTTTGTAACTTTTATTAATGAAAGCCAAGAGTAATTTTATTGAAGTGAATGGAGTAATGTCAAAATTTTCATACTAAGAGACATCAGACTCACTTAGCTCTGAAGTGCTTCTTGACAACTGAATACATTTCTGTTTCAGAAAGTTGAATCGTATTTTGGATATTAGACCTTCTTCTATTCTGTTACATATGTTCCCTATAAAAATGAAAGAAAAAAAATCTTGCTACATTTAATAATTTTTTCCAGTTAAAAATATGTCAGCCAGGAACGTGCTTTAAGTAGACATGGCAAGCAATTAACAGTTTAGAATTCCGCATCAGAGACTTCTGAGCCTTTTTTATACAACTTTCTCATTATTTCATTCTGAGCTGCTTCTTAATACCAGAGGCTAGTACATAGGAAACACTGAAAGGTTTTCAAACTGCTGAAATTAAATAACACAAAATGAAACAGTTGTGAGAAAGGTATCCAAATTCTGGATAAAGATTTAAGTTTGTACATTTCATCCTTCCTAGTTGGCTTAGCAATGCCTCATCTATCTGCCTGAATACAAATGTATGAACAGAAAAGCAGTCTGGGCTAGAAAAATGCATTATATTGAATAAATTCATCACCTAACAGTTCTTACTAATGAACACATCGAAATATAACACTTAGTGTTACTGTATCTAAGAAGTTAATAAAATTACACTGCGAAAAATAAATATCTTTCTTTCCCTTCACATTTTTGACCCAAGAAACATTACGAAGAATCTCAGTAATAAAACAAATTGTGAGAGGTAAGAGTTACAGAAATAAGTGAAATATTATGAAGAGGCCTATGTACATTACCCCCTTTACTACCTGTTGTATTTCAAAATTTTCCAGAAGAAGTACTGTTAGCATCAGTCAGAGAATAACAGAGTGGAGCACAATTTTGTAAAATAAACAAACTTACGAAGAATTTAATACTCAAGATCAACATCCAGCATTGTACACAAATTAATTGGGTTTTCTGCTGTTCAGGAGCCAGCATCTCTGGCTACTGGCTAATGGTAAGTAATAATATTTTTTAAAAATAATCATATGTCTTAACATTTATTTCACTATTTTAGTATATAGCTTCAACATAGGTATTGCCTATGTCTGTAACTTACAACAGAACAAAAAGTAGTCTAGTAGCTTCCTTAGAAGAAAAGCTTATGAGCCCATATAATCCAGCAAGTTCTTGTAATAATGATTTCCCAACTATACATTAATCTGTTATAATCTGACATATTTTCACTGTAGTCCTTGCGTTGTACTAGTTTATTAAGCTAGAGATCTTCACAAACACAGAAGCATATAAACATAATATATACTTCTTATCCTTTCTCAAGGAGTAGAGAAAAGAATAACTGAACATCTAAGCTGGAGAGTGCTTTTTTTTTTCTGCTACGGCTATTTCTGTGTAACTATCAAGATAGAAGCAAGTCCACGAAATTTGCATCACAAGGAGAAATAAGGCAATATTTCGATAGCCATCAGATTCCTTGGGAAGTAACTCAGAGTCTTTGATGCAAATGGTGCTGCTGTATGCTCTGTCCTATAGATAAATCTTATATTTACTGTGAAGAAATATACTGGAAAACTTCCAGCAGTGAATCTATCTAGAGCTAGGTCTTGAGATAGCCTTTTAGATACCTGAGCTCGGGCCAGAGAAGTCTTGAAGATAAGAGTGGAGTCTGAGGTTAAGCCTGATTCTCTGAAAAGCCAGCGTAAGGTAGTCTGATGTGCCCATGGTAGGCTGAGTTGCCACAACCTTTTGTGTTAGAGGGTTTTCCCTCTCCAGTAAGAGCTTTATCCTCAGGTATACTGTGTTGCTGTCATCCATTGGAGAAGCAGTAAATGCACAAATAACTGCAGCCAGTTCAACATCCATCGGGATTAGGTAGACTCTCTTACCCAAAGAGGTCAGTTTTATTTGCCAGATGTCACTCTGTGGCAGCTTTAGTGTCGACACGGAATACAGATGTACTCCTAAATTATGGAGTGTACCAATCAAAAAATGATGTATAACTTTCACGAGAAGCTACTGTACTGGGCCTGGGAACTCATGGACTTGTCATTTTCTTCTTGCTAGCACCATCTCTGCTTCATTTGCGTTCCGCTTCAACCAACTGTTCTTCATTTCTGTGCTGTTTTCTTGAATGAGTTGTCACTACAGTGAAACTGGGATGGTTACAGGTCTCAAAGTACAAAAGGAAATGTATATGACCCGCATATTTCTTGAGCACACCACTGGACATGTTCACACAGTAGCTGAATATAGATGCCGAAGAGAGCTAGCAATAAAACTGACTCTTGAAGGACCCCAGAATGAAGAACAGAAAGGCAGTCTGCCCTGACTACTTGTTGGATGTGTTTGACTGGGAAGAACGCCAACAATTTTAGTGTATTACTTTGGATCCTGCTACCTGTCTCAAGCAAGAAAGTATTACCTCATGATCAACGGTGCAAAATGATTCAGATGTCTCAAGTGATGAGAATAGATGTCTGTCCTCTCTCCACTGACAGAAGCAGATTACCTATTACACATCTCACTAAAGCCTTTTCACGCCCTGCTTTACATTCAGATTGTGCTGGATCTGGAATCTTATCTCAATTTAGTTAATGCAGCTGGCTTTTGGCTAGCTTCTCCACAAGCCTGCTAAGAGTTTCACAATTATTCTGTGTCTGCATGTGGGGACAGACATAGAAAGATGATTACAGTTAGCTCTAGGGTGAAATGTGGAAACTGTTACAGAGCACATGGAAATGCTACACAAAGGTTTGAGACAGGAAACTAATAGCTAATCCAACTGAAGCTACAGGGGGAATGACAGAGATGTGATATAATTATTCATACTGGAATTTGCTCAGGACGCTGAGGTTAACACCTCTCCTCTTGCAAATTGTGCCAAGGCTACAGCTGACAGGACTTCAGGGTTTCTATTTCATTGAAAAACAACAAATCCAAATGCAAAATTCTTTTTCCCACGAAGGAAATAGAACCAATAGGTTCAGCATAATACAGTGAGAAAGAACTGTTCTGATTCATCCTTAGCACTTCTTTCAACATCTGGATCTTACTGCAGGTGTCCCATTCTTCAAGTAATAATACTTCCCAGTATAACCCTACTCAGTGTGATAGGTGAAGAGAAACACCTTAAAGAAGTACAGTTACAGTGATCATGACTCAAATATTTGTGTAATTTAACCTTGACAACTAACAAACAAACTAAATAACAACACACAGTGAATAAACACTGGAGAATATATACTGGAAAATTTCTAGGTTGTTACTTCAAGGTTAAACAAGAGTTGTAAGTAAACGAATGTAGGTTATTAAAACCATATAAATGGGCACACTTTCATATAAAATATTCAATTTTATGATGTTCAGAAGCTGTAAAAAACCTACCATGTCTTTGTGGGGTTTTGCTGATCTTTCAAGAATGACAGATCAATTTGTTAAAGGAAGAAAAATGGATTGAAAACCCACAATGTTTTAAAAAGCAATTCCTTTCAGAGCTCTACTTTTTTGATAAATTAACTACGATCAGCAATGGAAAAATCCATTTTCTCTTCTATCTAAGCTTCAAATAATGATATATAATAATAATTAAAAAGATGTACATAAGCAATTTATACCAATGACAATTTTTGAGAAGTAGCCTCTGCTTTTGAATTAATTTGTTTTTGTAATGCATATCATGATTTTAAGAGATGCTAATTGCCTACAAGTCCAGTGGCTCTTTGGTTATGCAGTCAATACTGCTGTCAAGGAGTCTGGCAGGTGTCTGCTTTGTTGTGTCCCTAAAGTCTGACTGAGCAACTTGGTGCAAGATGAACTTGTGTCCTATCACATCTTCCTTCCTGAGCCTTTGAAAGGAACAGTTTCCCACAGTAATCACTGCTGGAAGTCAGGCCATGGGTATTAGTCAGTGGGCATCCAGCACCTGAAGCATTCAGAGAAACCACATTTTAAAACCTTGGTCATATTTCTACATCATCAGGCAATTATGATACTACTTATAATCTGTAGCTTTAAAGACCCTCCTCTAGGGGTTTTATGCTGTAGAGCAAGTTAATGACCCATTGCAAAGTACCTCCTTATAGCGGGATTCAGAACTTCATTTTAGCACCTTGGTTATGAATGACATGCTTTTTGCTTCCCTGTCAGGAAGGTGCTGAGTCAGTAACAGCACAACTTACGGAAGCGGAAGCTTTAACAGTAACAAAGCTAGGATAAGCACAATCTCTCAAAGAGTCCCTTAAACTCAGACACCATGTAAGTTTATACTATTATTATCTGTGGCAGGAAAGTCTTTTACCATTAAGGATCATAAATTTGCATTCTGGGTTTGGACCACTGATGGCATAATATAAAAATTAAAAAAAAAACCCCAGCCTGATTTAAACTCATTTACCAATGTAAACCAATATTTTGGACTACTCCTTTTACTGACTAACATGATCTGTCCTCCCACAAATTACAAAAAAAGTATTTTGATTACAAATTGTGACATCAGAATACAGTCAAATGCATTTTTAGTATCAGTGATGCAGAATTTACAGATCCTAGAAGGTTAACAAATGCAACTTTCATTTAAAAGTAAATGAACTGGGGATAAGTCTTTGCTCACCTTCTAAATTTATGCTACCCAATGAAACAACACTTACCCTATGCTTTATCAGTCTTGACATCAGTATTAAACCAGCTATACAAACTGCCATAATTGTTTATACATCCCTTCCAGCCGTTTCAATGCGAACAGTGTCCTCCTTGTTTCTTACCCTAAATGCAGCTATTTCATCATCTCCAGCTCACATATCAATTACCAGACTTCTGCATTCTCAACAAAGATTTTTTTTCTATGTCCAACCTCTCTTAAGCAATAAAAAATACCACCATCAAATTACAGGTGAAGCGTTTCTGAGAAACTGGAGAACATAACAAAATGTATTTTGCTAGTTAAGAAGGTAGGAGTGGAAGGGTACTTTGGGATCACTGTGTCCAGTCACATGCCATCTCAGGCAACCAAGT
The DNA here is from genome assembly GCF_000710305.1 of Buceros rhinoceros silvestris. Lineage (NCBI taxonomy): Eukaryota > Metazoa > Chordata > Aves > Bucerotiformes > Bucerotidae > Buceros > Buceros rhinoceros. The sequence continues at coordinate 74,522 of NW_010399420.1, forward strand.
AATGTCATTCCTTCCAAAAGAATGACCAAGCTCCATCTTAAAATGACATTATGTCTCCCACTACTCCCATCAAAAGGCTGCCCCAAAATCTCACTGGTCTGATGGCTAGAACACTTGTAATTTCCAGCCTAAATATCTCATGTTACAAAACCACCCACTGTTTTTTTCACATCAGTACTAGCCATTCCATTAAGTTGGCATTTCATTTGTGATTTTTTCCCTCACATTCCCTCCCAGCATATTACTGGATACCAGTGAAATGTGAGGCAGTACGGCATCTCTCTCTGTTGCTCCTGTTCAATCTCTGCCATGTGAAAGAAAGGCAACAGGAGAGGAAGAAAATTAGACGCTACACGTAAATGTGAATCTGTGACCCAAAAATTAGGATATTCCTAGAGAAATGCAAGCGGCAGAGTCAAACTCCCCAGTTGAAGCAGGGAACTGAATCTGACTCTCCCATTTCACAGGCTACAGCATAATGCCAGAGCAGTATTTCTGAGCCATAGTACCCCATTTTAACAGAAGGCTAAGCCTGATATTTTATCAAAAAAATCACGAATACTGGCACACTGATCTCTGGATGAGTTTTCAATCCCACATACATTCCACTGCCAAATTAAAGGCAGAAGAAAAGGAGCTATGTTTCCAGCTAACCAGATCTAAGAGCTTTTCTTCCAGAACGCTTGTCCTGAACTGTTCTTCTGAGGCACCTGACTTTTACAAGCAGCGCATGACATTTCCTACTATTCTCGATCCCTCCTAATAATGGGCTACTGACAAAAAATTCCTGTTCTCCTCTGTGCTCAAAACCACACTATTCCTTCATTTTCTTTTCATGATATCTGCGAAGCCACAATTGAGAGTAAGAGGAAACTGTCTTCTTGCCTTCTTAACACTGAAGTCTGGATTACGAACACAGTGCTCAGCACTCAGTACTCAGATCCTTTTAAGTACTATGTATCTTTCCCTTTGCAACAGTAAAATGGAGCTAATTGGTACCTTTTAATGTAGAATTAGACTACCTGTCTGAGGATTCTTGAGGCTCATGTGATCATGGTGCTGAAGCAATAGATGAGGGTCATTTTTGATGTAGTCCATGTTACATACATACTGAAGAAGTTTTATTTTCCAAGTGGCCACTCTTGGACTTTTCAGAAGCAAATAATTCTGTAAAACTCTAAAACATAAATGACTTCATACTTATTAAATAGAACCCAAATCTAAGTTTCTGAAACTAAATCTAAAGTATAGAAGGTTTCATCCCTAATTTTAAAAACTGATCTGCTGTTCATTGTCATTAATCACAGCACCATGACCAAGCTTCTAGTTTCAAAGTGTTTTATTTTTTAAAGATCAGTTGAAGACAGCAAAGCCATAACAATAGAGCACCTAATGCCACAAAAGTGAAGCATTTGCTTTCGACTATTCTGAGTCTGAGCTGCTTCTGTTTCACTTTTTATCACAGCCAGTCTCTGAAGATATTACACTGTATTAAATCTGTACCACAGCCATATTTAACTTGAGCTATTCTTTTATATGTATGTTCAGGCAAAAACAAACAAACAAACAAAAAGTAAAAAATTTTCAAGATGTATCATGTGATGAGGACATAAGAGTGGATTTCATTTATTTCACAACCAATTACCAAAATCTAACTCCTTTCTTATTTTGCAGTATGAGAACTGTCTGATAGTACTGGAAATTTATAAACTTCAACCAAAAAATTAGTATTTTATCCACTTGTAATTACATGACCTTACTACTTTTTTTTTTTTTTTTTAATTCACACCCCTCTCCTAAAATGGATTTAATAATACAATTAGCACTGGACACCTAACAGGATCATTTCCTGAAAGGTTAAAATATATTTTAGAATGGTAATTTCAGGTGTTACTACTATGATATTACCTTTGAGACAACTCAGTGCAACAATCTATAAATCTGTATAACAGATCTGTGGCCAGATTTTCCAACACTAGCCTGCATTTCAGTGCAGTCTGTTGGCAACAGAAACTGTGAGCAGTTTTATATCCGGACTTTATAGAGTACGATAAAACAATTAGTACTCTAACTCAAAACTAATAAAAATTACAAGGAAAAAAATGAAATCCCTCAGAGAATTCCCCTGGGAAAAATAAATTAAATGTGTAACAAAAGATTCTCTGAGATCTTTAATATTTTATATATACTTAATTATTTATGTCTATGAAGTCACTAATAATATTGAAAAAATATATTGTTTGTAGTTGAACAGATTTTTCTTTAAAACTTCAAAAATTATATCACCTACTCACTTCAAGGTTAAAAGAATAATGCAAATTCCCTGCATCATTCCCTGATGATCAAGGAAGGATTAACATATTTTCACCTCCTCTAACAGAACTGCTTTGGTACAAAATACATTGTTCTGCGCTGTCATGATGTATGGCTCATATTTAGAAATCTGACAGTTTAGGAGTGCATTATGGCATTCCATTAAACTGAATACATTTTTGTACTGCAGAGGGAAAGATAAAGAGGCAAAAATTCCAGTCTTCTTTTTAAAAAATAATGTCTTTACTCACTACAGTAGTAAAAATTTTAGAAAATGTGGTATTTACTGGACTGGTAAGTTATATCCTCTGTGTTTCAAAAACTATGATGAAGATACAACTCTTTATTTCACATAAGTCTTAACTGTTTTACAAGAACATGAACTAAATTAATTGCTAGAGGTATCAGCTAAAACCATCATTTACAACTGCAGTCACAGTAATTTTGAAAATCTTTGGAATTTTACCCTTAAGTGGATGAGTGATAGTAATGACTTCAGTAGCTGTAAAATTCCAGCAACACTGGTGCTGTTATTTTACAGAACAACATTGTCACTGAGACAAGAATGAAGGGAAAGA
>NW_010399420.1:77561-91567 GCF_000710305.1 Buceros rhinoceros silvestris
AGAGAAGGGGCAAGAAGTGGGGCTTGGAAAGGAAAGAGAACTAGAAAATCACCAGTGAAACTTCAGGTTAGGACATACATGGGCAAGGACTCCTTATTCCCACGGTGACAGGACAGTGCAAAGCCATCTATAAACCCCTGGAATGTAGACAAGGCATTCATTTAAGAGCTTTATCTATTTTGAACACACATTTGGGATTGTAACATCACAAACCCAGCTATATAATAGATGTTATTAGCCCATTGTCCAAATGTGTGAAACCTCCTTCACCTCAACAAGAATCTGGAAACATAGACTCACAGATCGTTTAGGTTGGAAAAGACCTTTAAGATTGTCAAGACCAACTATAAACATAACATTGCCAAGTCCACCAATAAACTGTGTCTCTAAGCACCATATCTACATGTCTTAAATACTTCCAGGATGGTGACTCCACCACTACCTGGGCATCCTGCTCCAATTCTTAAAGCCCCTTTGGAGAAGAAATTTTTTCCTAACATCCAGCCTAAACCTCCCCTGGCACAACTTGAGGCCATTTTCTCTTGCCCAAACGCTTGATATTTCAGAGAACAGACTGACCCCCACATCGCTACAATCTCCTTTCAGGCAGTTGTAGAGAGTGATAAGGACTCTCCTGAGTCTCCTTTTCTCCAGGCTTAATAATACCAGTTCCCTCAGCAGCTCCTCGTAAGATTTGTGCTCTAGATGCCTCGCCAGCTTTGTTGTCCTTCTCTGGACACACTTCAGCCCCTCAATGTCCTTCTTGGGGTGAGGGGCACAAAACTGAACACGGTATTCAAGGTGTGGCCTCACTAGTGCCGAGTACAGGGGCACAATCATTGTCGTGTTCCTGTTGGCCACACTATTTCTGCTACAAGCCAGGATGCTGTTGGCTGCCTTATCCACCGGGGCACACTGCTGGCTCCTATTCAATCAGCTATTGACCAACACCCCCAGGTCCTTTCCTACCATGCAGCTTTCCAGCCACTCTTCCTCAAGCAGATTGTCAAGAGGATGCTTTTAAAATAGTTTATCAATTGACCTTTTTCTTCAGTAGTACACATTTTACCTTCCCTTCAGTCATTTATCCAGCTTTCAAAATCAAGATGAAGAAAGAAATGGCTTTCTGAAGATCCCTGTTTCCCCTACTCAAAATCATTTAAGTTAATCGATCACAAAGAAAAGAGAAACAGTAGCACTTGTCCTGAAGAGGGGAATAGACACTGAGTGAAAGTCCTTTCATCACAGGATCCGAAAAGATTGCACTCTGAAAGCTTCAGCTGAGCATTTGAGCTTCTCTCTTCCCTTATGGTTGGGTCAACAAAATGTAATGTCGAGCAAGAATGTGGCAAAGCGATCAGAGCATCACACTGCAAACATATGAGGCAGGATGGTGGCTTTGAGAAAGTGTTGAAGAGGAACCAACAGACTAAGCCTTGATGGTTCTGCTTTTGCTCAGCATCATCTGGAGCTGTGGGAAATTGTCCTCAGTGTTTGCACCTCAGACTTACTCTGTGATTACCTTCTTATTTATGGTTTGAATTTGCTGATTATAAATGACTTTAACTATATTTCAAATCAAAATAAAAATAACAAAATTGCTCTCCAAAGTTTAGTATCCTCTGTTTTTCTTTACACCTGCTGTTACTTGATCTTAGAAGACAATCAGATTTAAAATTGCCTGTCCTGAAGTCATTAGAACAGAAGCTAAAAAAAAACCTTATGCCCATATGTCTGAACAACCTCTTGAGCCTTAATGATGCTGTAATGTGTCAGAAAGGTGACACCTAAGTTTTAGAACAATTCCAATATAAAACAAACCTAAGATCTTTCCATAAAAAAAAAGGGAAGTAATGGTGCTGGTCTCCATAGAATTATACCTCTCATTTAGAGTAGCCGGGTGAGAAAAACCATGATGCTTTGTGACATGTTAATGCGACCGATTTTGTTAGAGTACAGGGTGAACAGCTTATTAACTGCAACAAGAACCAGATCTTCCCAGGTGTAATTAGGGAATGGAGGAATGTATCAGTGTAACAGTTTAAAAAACGTTGTATTAAAGACCTGCTTTTGTCCCATGGGAGACTTACCTAGAACACTGCACAAGGGCTCACAAGGGTTAGGTTGCCAAAAAAATGTCACAATGGTTACTGATTAAAAGCAAAGTTCCAGAACGAAAATACTGTTTCAGAAAGGTTGCAATCTTTGGATTTTTTTTTATTAAGCAGCTGTATTATTAAAATATCCTTAAGGGCTAACCTTGCTACCTCCTGACTAAGAACTCGGAGATTCCTGGTGAGATTTGTTTCTCTTTCATATTCAACACTGGCAGCTACCCAGTGCGTCCAGCAGAGCTGCAGGGAACCCAAACTTTCTCAAAAAGTTGGTAATACACTGGACTAGTCCTGCATACAATCTCTCTCTTATTACAGTTCTCAGGGAAAATATAGAGGGATACAAAATTCTGTTTAGGGAGGTTTAAAGGAATTCCAGTCAAGTAGAATTTGGTTGTTACTGAACAAAGACCAACAGCTCTAGATTAACATGAAAACAAGAGGTTAATTCTATTATACATATTAACAGGAAAAGAAAAAAAAAAAAAAAAAAAAAAAAAAAAAAAAAAAAAAAAAAAAAAAAAAAAAAAAACCCCACACAGTTACACAAGAAGATAGATAACTTTAACCTATCTTAGTACTTATGTAGCCACCAGCAAAATAGTATCTAAACGCCTCACAGTCACTAATGGATTTTTCTTCACAATGCTCCTTTGATGCAAAGAAGTCCTATTATCCTCATTCTTCTCAAGACGAACAGCGTCAGAACAGCGTCATGGAGAGATTAAGTCATTTATCCAAAGTAACACAAGATGCCTATGGGAATGACTATGTAATTTATCATGGATCTCCAGAGCTCCAGCCCAGTGCCTGAACCAGTAGACCATACTCTTCTTAACAGGCAAAAGCTGCTGTACAGTACCTTAAATGACCTTTCAAAATGGCTACATTTCACATTTTTTTTGCTCTGTCACCATTCTAAATAAAATTGTTAAAGCAGCAGACTTTGAGAAAGCTTAATTAAGCACCCTGTATCTAGTCTTAACATCAGCTGTGAAACTTGGGAACACAAATACTTTTCAGACCAAATTACATTTCTCTTCAAAGTCAGCAGCAAAGCTAAAGCTCAGCAGCTTGGCAGCTGGCAAAGATCCTTTATGCTCTGCAAATGACCATACTTTAACAAAGTCCTTTACAGGTTTTTTTCAAGGCTTTTTATATTCCTGTGATGGAAAACAGCTACTATACTAGCAATATATAATTCTGAATATATGGCAGGAGCCATTTGGTGAAGTCTCAAAGTGTGTTGTTTCCTGGCAAACTGCGAACAAAACTGAAGAGATCAGTTTATCATCTAGTAAAGTTAAAAAACAAAAGGAAGTAAATTGCTGTCTTTTTATACTCAATGAATGGCTTCAGTTTGAATGTAACTCAAGCTGCAGGGGTACCCATGAGACTGACAGTCTGAAACACTGGGCCAGCATCTGCCTCTAAAGATTCAAATTAATTAAAATATGATATGTAAGGAAAAAACTACTATAGGTCTGGCTTTATCCAGAGAACAAGTACTATTCACATCAGCCACCAAAAGTTTTCCAGCTGCTGTGTTCACCTGAAGGGATCATGATCAGGAGTGAAAAGTTTACGAGGTCACACTCCTTTAATCTTACCTTTAATATCTCTTTTGGGTGACTGCCAAAAGCACTGCTCTTTTGATGATGTTTATGAAAAAGAAAATTAACTGAGATCATCATTTAAATTCCACACAGTTCACAAACAACTTTCATATGGTAACAATTTTTGGTCACTGCTTGGGTTGACTGAATTTGAATTGGTGACCTAAAGGTGAAAGATTCTGCATTCCAGGATCAATCTCCATGCTGTTCATTGTTCCCATTTTCTAAAGTTCAAAGTGGCAGAAGTGAGAGTTACATGGCTAAACGCAGTTGCCACCAGTTTTCATCCAGTTAAATACGTTCAGAATTTTTCCTTTAAAATTATTCTAAGCATAAACAACAATTACACCGAATTTTTTTGCATATAGAGAACTTCTGATTAAAAAAAAAAAAGCCTACCTCCACTAAATAAGAAAATAATCTCTGGAAGATAATTAAATATTGATATTAAACACCCGCAAACAGTAAAGGAAAAATAGTCTTACAAGTTCAACTGTGCTTTTGTAAAACTGTCTGCTTATTTCAAGGGTTTTTGGTTAAGAGTATCAAACAGCCTGCTTTGGTTGACTTAAAAATTGTAAAAACAAAGAAAAATCTCATTATTTTAAGATATCATAATTTCCTTCACAAATCTTCATACTTCCTAATTCCTTTAAAATTTTTTTCTGATCCAACACTTCTGTTCTATACTGAAAATATGAAACTTAACTAACACAAACATTCTTATCAACTTCAGTGATAGTGAGTAAATTTATTTCCAGGAAATGGACTTGTGAAAATTGTCAAGGAATTCTCAGCTGTATCTGAGGTAAAATGTTTCTGGCCAAACCTTTGTAAAATTTAACCTGTTAAATTTTTTCTTTGGGGAATGGGAATGGAATTGAGAGGAAACAGAGGAGAAAAACCACTTTCATAAAAATTACAAAGGAATTTCCAAAATAGACAGTGTACCTAAAGTATAGGCAACTGAAAGATTTGCACTATGCTATTACTTATTTTCACCCACTGAGACAGCATTTTTGTTCAGCTTTCCCAATACCTTAACCCTTCACCATTTTTAATGAGGCAGGCATAAGAGAAAAGAATAACTTCTCGTACAAAATTATTACCATGCTATTTAATCTGCTGGTTCAACAGTACATTCTTAAAGGTCTGTCTTTTACCCATAGAGCAATGAAACACAAAACTGAATACAGCTGCAAATCCCTAACCTGATATTGAGAGGAGAACTTCTAATTTATCCTCTGAATGCACCAGCTTTACAAAGTAACTGTGGCATACAGAGTTCATCCTGTAAAAGCTATACACTATTCAAGAGCAAAAAATTATTATCTTCAGTACCTAGTTTCAGAACCTGGTAACTCTTTCTTCAGAGACTCATTGACTTTCGTGATCTTTGCTATTTTAATTATTTTTGTATCAGTCACCATTTTCTACCATCGCCCTTTCCTGCTTTACATTGTACAAATCTCAACTACGTCATCCAGAGCAACTAGACCACAACATCCTTAGACACATTAAAAAAAAAAATGAAAAAAGAAAAAAGAAGAAGATAGAAGAGGAACCCAAAATTTGTTTCATGGCCTATTTGGTTTAACAACAGACCCAATGCCCATTCAAGCACATATAACTCAGAAGGCCTGCCTGCCAGCAATAAAGACTGAAATTGGATACTTCGTGAGATTAATTATCTAGATAGGGCATGATAACGCTAGTCAAATGGGCAGGTAATTAAAGTGCACCTTCCATGAAAATTATTCATTGCCAGTGGATCAGGTGACAGATAAATCAAAAGGCACTTAAAAAAGCTACAGGTTAACTTTTGGAGGGCCGTTTCTCCCAAGTTGTGGTAACCGTGGCTGCTTGTTCCTATCATAAGACAAAAGACGGGAGCGTAATGCAGCCTTTGAGAAAGAGGAACCCAGAGAAAACTTATCAGCATTGTGCCTGCAGACAAAGGGTCAGCTGGAGTGGAACCAGTCGGCTGGCAGTCTTCATGTTACTAGATCTCTCTGCTTGTATGCCATAAAGGGGTATTGCAACCGTAAAAGGCGGCAAGTGATGAATTAATAAGTTGACTAGTCTCCTGGGTGCAATCCTTATAGGCAGAGGACATGCTGCGGTAATCAAATGGGGTTATAAAATGTGCACGTTGAATGGCACAAAATGTGTCTCACTTCATCACCGTTAAGTCAAGACTTCCTGAATTTGTCATTAACTCTTTAGCTTCAATATATTTATTTAAACTGTAAAAACAAGAGAAAGAGCTTACAATAACAAAAGGGCACCTGATACTACCCAGCGGGATATACAGTCTAGTGGAGATCACTGACTCTTACTTTCTATAGCTACAGGGGTCAAACTGCACTCCCTTTACACCAAAGCTTCCCTTGAGATGTACTGATTAAGTTCAAAGTGTTCAACTAAGTGCATTTCAGAACACAGGAGAAAAAAAAAAAGGATCAAGTCATTTTTTACAGCTAGCTTATGCAAATACCTCAATATTTATTCCCTACTTGAAAAAAATGGAGGCATTTACAGGGATAAGCATTACCCAGATTTTTACAGAAAATTTCAAAGCTATCTTATTTTGAATGTAACATCTGACTATTAAAATGTATGAAAATGGATACTTGAATAATTACCGCCTTCTCTCAGTGGGTTTTTTTAATATGTGCTAACTCTCTAGGTTGCGATATTAAGATAATTCTGACAGTTCAGTGGAAGTTAAATGGAAAGCAACTTTGTGTCACTCTTTTTTTTTTTCTTTAATATGAGTAAATAGTCATTTTCAAGGGCTAAGATAACTACTAGGACTAAATCAAAACTTACCACTGACTTCCTATCAATCAGAGCATAAATAAGCAAGACTAAAACTTTTTCTTAAAAATCTTTTTCTTAATGTCTTCTTCTAAAAATATACTTACGTTTTTTCCACATTTTGAAGAAAACAACTCTATAGGTTTTATAAATAACTTCAAAACTGGTTTTCGCATCCTCTGAATGCTTTTCCCTTCCCTAGGCTTCATAGTGAGTACAGGAAATAAAATTTTAAGCAAGTACTGAATAGTGATGTAAACTTCAAAAATATTAACTACAAACTGAAGCCCTTTCAGTGTGTCCAATGGAAAAACAGAATGTATGAAGAAATAGAATTTATGACACTGGCCATGACTGTTCCCAGTCCAATGAAGTCCTCTATATTCACAGAAGTTTATAGGATCACGTGACAAAAAAGAGGCATGGTACTGGTTGACCAACTTCACTTTATTTGGCAGCTGTGGCATTTCCCCCAGAAAAGGAGTTGTGTTAATTTTGTGAATAGTTTAATCCCTTTCAGACTAGCCTAGTACAATATTTTCCAAGAATTCAAATTTTATACACCTCTTAATCTATAAATAAGAAGAGTAAACATAGTAAACTTAATCTAGTAAAATAAACTGTGGTAGGGTTGAGGATGGAGTGTGAACATTTGCTTGCCCATATTATTAATTCGTTAGCACATTGAGCTAGTTGGCCATAGTTGTGGGAGATATTTTGGGAGACAGAGAAGTTTAACTTTGCAAGCGCAAGCCCTGACATGCCAGGATCAGAGGATGGGCCCTGATCCCTTTTGTGTAGGCATAGTTTTGCTTAACAAGGAACACACATTAGCTTCTTTAGAGTCCCACTGACTGTCTGCTAGTATCCAAGTGGAGTCTGAGCTATTGATTTAGATCTATAGATTGCTAAATGGGATGAGACTTGTCTGCCTGAGAGATCACCACCATCCTTTATCCCTGCTGTAGTCAGCAGAGGTGTGAAAGGCAGTTTCCTCTTCGGCATCTAGAAATTGCTCTCCAAAGCATCATGAATGTGATAATATTCTGAGCTCCTGTGGTACCTGCTAGGGCAAAGGTTGAGAAATGGCTCCCAGGAGGATGGTGAAGGAGTTCACATGGTCTATTTATTGCTCATTGAAGGTTATCTGTTTGTAATTGCTCTGTGTTGCTGCATGGCTGAATTAATTTATTGCTTACACAAAACTATATCACACTGATGAGTGGTCATCACTGCATAGGCAAGATAAACCGCAAGGCACCTGCAGCCCTCCTAATGGTGACTCTTAAGTAGCATTAAAATAAAAAGAAAGCACAGAATAAGTATTTTACAATTTTAAAACATTTTTAACATTTATGCCATTGAGTGAAATATCCCTGTTTTTAAGACACACTTGTATATGCATATCCTCACCTTAGTTAGTAAGTCAATGGTAAAAGTCTTCAAAGAGTCTTAATAATGTGAATTACTAAGAGGACTAGCAAATTATTTTTAAGGAGTTTTAAAATCCTGAAGATAAGAAATTCTTCTTAAATTTGCTTGCTTGTTTAGTTTTTTCTTGAAAATAAATAAAAGCATGTAAATATTTAATGTTAACATTGTGGCAGAAATTAACATTTGCATATGTGGGGGTGGGAGGAAGAGGGCATTCTTGTCATCAACTTTTGGCAGTTAATTAGGTGGCTAAATAGGGAAGGTAATCTAAAGCTTCCTGTGTAATTAAGGACGAGTCAAGGCACAATTCCTAAATTTGGCTCCTGTTCCAAATCACTCCCTAAAGAAACGTATCAATCTCCACTGACTACAACAATGTAAATATCCACCAAAGATTTAAATGCTAATGTTTAATGCCAACATCAAAGAGCAGAACATTTAGCCCTAAAATGCTTTATGTGATTAACTCCACAATATAAAGAGCAATGACATTTTCCCCTCTTCATTACCAGTTAAGCTGCAATAAAAAAATTAGAACTAAGGGTGAAATTTTGATCCCAGTTACACAAGGGAATATTTGGAATAATTCCACAGGAGGTCCACAGAGACAGATCATTAGAGTATTGGCTCTGAAATATTAACATCCGATTCCTCATTTAGAGACATGATTAGAGGCTCTATGAGCTTAAATAGACACTTTAGTGAAGTAAATGGCATTTCTTCACATAAGCAACAGGGTTTACTAGCTCTGAATCCAGCCTGCTGACTCAGCCACTACTGTCTGAAAGGAGCTTGGATGCTATGGAAAAAAATGAGTGCTCTGTGATGTATTAGGAAATGGGGTACTTAAAAAAGAGCAATGCTTAGATGACAGTCAGACAGAAAAGGTCAAAAGGACAGATTGCAAATAGATCCATCAGCAAATATCAGATGGGAGATACAGAAACTGAAGGGTCTGCTTCTGCAAACACATACATGTGAGAGGTAACTCCAGATTCAATGGATAATTGTGTAGAACAAGCTGTTGAAACGTAGGTAAAAGTTTAGGAGAGTCATCTTCAAAAGGAAAGCTAAGTATCACAGTGACAGGACCTTATCCTTAGAGTCTTAAGCTCACTTCAGAGGAAGTGAGATCTGGCTTAAAAATTCTGAAAAATACACTAACAGGCTAGAAGAAAGTGAGATTAAAAAGAGATTAAGCTACGTGCATGCCTGTATTTGTATGCATGTGTGTGCACATCTCTCCCTCTTTTCCTTTCTCTGTGCCTGGATATAGCAGAAAGCAGATGGAAGCAAGATATGAAACATCCCATTCTGCAAATCTAAGATTTCTTTCATAAACATTAGAAAAATATCAGCAATTCTATGAATAATTTTTCTCAAAGTTTTCTACGTTTCTTTGTATGTGGATTCTCTTAAGTCTGATACATGATTTAGCTCATTCACTAAGGACAGGTCTTCATTGCCTTATTGACCTCATGCAGGAGTTTCAGATTTCCACCTCTTTGTCAAACATAGTTAAAACCGGTCAAAAACTGTTGACAGACAACAAAGGAGATGAAAGAAAATTGTCCAGAGATAAAAACACATTTAGCACATTCACGTAGCCTTAGAAAACTGAGCTAAAAATAACCTTTTCTTAATTAGCATTAATACTAAAATGGCCTGAGTCACATGACTTGTGCTGCTGGCTGTGAAAACTTAAACGTTAGGGAGTTTAAACTGTCATTAAAGTCTGCTTTATTTTTTGGTTCGCTATCACAAACAAACTGCCTTATGGAAACATAAAATGCAGCTTGTTACAAGTTCAAATTTAGGACATTTATATTGGTCCTACCATGAGAAGATCTCTGTGTCATTATCATGAGCGTGTTTTAGTTGACTTATGTTCGCATGCAAGCACTGTTATGTAACACTTAGCTCAGACAAATGGCTCTGTTCTTTATCTCCCCTATTCTACTGTAGTTAATGACCAAATATTGTTAAAAATTGGGACACTAATTATCTGATGTCGACACGTTATGGATAATTAAGAATTGCTCACTCTGAAGCCATGCTAATTGTTTTTCGGAGGTCTCCTTCTCTCGTCCTTGTGTCCTCAACAAGGCAAGCAGCTACAGGTTTATGCGTACATCTCTGTCACGTACTTTGTCACAGAACATACATCATCCTTTCTGGCTCATCCTCGATTAATTTTGCTGGCTTGCAGCAATTATCTCTCCCTTTGTGACTGACCTCCTGGTAAATGGAGTGCATGATAGCTGGGCAATTTTTTCCTGCGTATTTTACCACTTAATTGATCCTTGTTGGCTGCCAACAATAGAATATACTAAACTTAAGTCATAGAATAGTTGAAATCGAGAGAAAGTGGTAACCATGTTTTAGCAATTGTAGTTGACAGCTGTAAAAATCAGATCTTGATAATGTTCTCTCATTTACCCTATTACTTGGATCAGTTGGTTAAAGCTGTTAATGATCCTCTTGGATCAATGTCTTTTGCTTGTAGCTATAATTTACTGCATTGGTGGATTAGTACAGATGTTTTCATAGATAGCTCTGCATCATTCCACCAGATTGCTGTCTGCACCAGATTTGCTTCCATTCATCATTAACAAAGCAAAGAAAAAGATAATGAGCATTTCCTATCTTAGCATTAACTATTGAACTCAGGATAACACTTTTATTGTTGTCAATCTCCAGCCTTCAGCCATGGCTTCCTCAGTAAATTGCCTTGCGAATTTCCTCTAGAAACAATTCATACACTAAAGAGTAGTAGATAGGACTGTTCAATTAGGAATATGCCCTGTGGAGTCAGGGTTGGTTCTATCACATGCAAAGCAGAAGAAACTACACAGGGCAGCAAAGTGTCAGAGGTGGCAAAAATTGTCCAGACTATTCCAGCACCTGAAAACCCTCTTGCCTCCCATGCAGATTTCATAGTGGGTAAGTCAGCAATGGCTACTGCTATTAGGGAAGATGTCTCCTCTCCTTATTACTCCAGTAGCATCAGAAAGATCAAGCCCAACTCTTCACAGACATTTATTTTGCCCTTTTCAGCTGCCTTCACCCTTAGCTGTCAGAAATTAACCATTCATTCTTAGGCCATTAAAACCACCTAAACTGCCAGAAGGCCACAGGCTGGAAAAGGAAGATCTGTATTTTTCACCTGAGGGTCTACTTAGTCAAAAAGTTTTTTCCTAGAAAAGCAGGCTTGCTGGCATACGCAACGAATAAAAAATAAGTAACTGAATAAAATATGATCTCTTCCAAAAGAGCAGCAGAAGAATCTCTGACTCAGTTTCTAATGAGAATAAATACATAAAGCAAACTGGAAATACACTGTCTTAAAATGCTGGACAAAACTACATGGTACCTCTTTCTAGACAGTGAATTATAAAACTGTATTTCATCCCTGGGCAGTGGGCTTGAACCTTGCTGCAAGAAAGCTCTTGATTCAAGACATTCTTTGTCCCTTCCTACAGTGTATTTTTGATTAACTATACCAGCTCTGAGAGACTCACCATGAAGGCCTTTCAGCTACTCAGTAAGCACTAGTGTGAGCAATCTCTCCCATCTAGAAGGTGCGCGTTTAGCTCTTCTATAATTTAAACTCATTGGGGACACCTTTTCAGCTCTCCTGGTATAAACTCCCTTGTAAGATTTCTACAGGATTCAGTACAGTAGGCTGGCTCCATGCCATGCTGTCATCAAAGGCTTCACTCTATAAAGATGTTACAGTTACAGAATTTTTTAATTTACTACATACAACCTCAATTAAGATTTTACATTTGCTGGCACATGCTCTTACAATAGTGCCTTTCAGTAGTGATGTTCATTTCTCAATGAAAAAAGCATCTGTGCATTTGGATGGGTCTTCTTTGTTTTAATGACAATGGTACTTGAATTCTACAAATGGTCTGAAAGAGACCATGATATATTAGGAAATTAAGAGACAAAAATTCTAATGTCTTATTTTCTACAAATATGATCACACTCGTTTTTCTTTGACTTTTGTTCTTCTAAGCAAAATAACAAAAAAATGAAACACCTTAATAAATTACACTGTGCTGAAGTTCAGATCTCAGAGCTCATGAACACAGTGGGTTTTGGCTAGATTAATTCAAACACTATCACAGTTTTTTTCATTGAAGGAGTTTAAATCTGTTTTGTAAATACTGAAAAACAAATCTTCCTTGTGCATTTATGAGGCCAGCTATGCGTTGTTACTACCTACAAACAAGAAATAGGAAGCTCAACCAAACAAACAAAAGATATCACTGAGAAATTCTATTACAGAATCAGAACGGGCTTTCCTTTTCTCCAGTTTCCCTACTGTATTTCTCTTTTACTCTTAGGTCTCAACATAGCCATGACAGTATTCCACCTAAAACAATTTTCTATGGAAATTCTAATGTTTCCAGACAAATATTTGCCTACATTTCATAATCATCATCATGACATTAGTTGGATAAAGAGAACGATACCTGTGTCCGTTATACCAAACAAATAACACTGAGTTCATGAGATCCTACTGATGATATTCAGCGCTTACCTAGATTGTACATGCAGTTACCATACTACAGTTCACAGGAAGTAAAAAAGGAAGATCTGGCGATACAGTTCTGCTGCCAAAATCAAAGCTCTATGTAATTGTGTGCACGAGTTGATTAGCTACCCTTGACTGTGTTTCACCAGGTATAAACATATCAAGGGACTTCTTGTCTTTGTACTGCAGGAATGTTTGAAGTCTTGAGGTTGGTCATGTCTTTGCAGAACTATGTGCAAGAGTCCCTAAAGAATATAATAAAGCTCAAAGAGTACTATTGAGCTTCTGCTCTGTTCAGAAGGACTTAAGGCCATGAGAAATAATCTAACTATGGATGAAGTGAAAGAAGCCAGGCATATTTATGATGGCTAAAACCCCTCCAGGCAAATGTCACAAGTAGACCTCTTATTTTACAAGCCTTTCTGGGAATGGTCATAGAAAATGCCATGTTAACACACATATTTTATTTCAAGGTCAGGATTAATTTTTCAGCACTACTTCGAAGAAGACAATTGGTGTATCTCATAAATGTCAAGTAGTTGTCTGGCCTGTGTTTGTAACATTAGAAGATTAAATGGCTCCTAGTCCTTTGTGCCATATTAGCAAATCAATCTCTTCTTTCTTTGGCTAAATTGTACTTATATCACTCATTTTCTGCCTCAACTACATAGTTACTTTTTGTGTGGCTGATAAAGTTGTGCTTTAATAGTGTATGTTTGACTATGGTGACATAACCTACTTTTTCAATAGCTCAGTGCATAGGAAATTTAAGAGACGTGGCTGTCATGCTTCTCCCAGAAGGCTGCTACCAAACATTTAACATACATAGAAGCTTAAGTTGAGCATTTCTAATTCAGACCTTCAGTTCTGTGAAGCTGAAGCTTTACTTTGTCTTTGGGTAGCTACAGTAGAGTGTAACTTCCCTCTATTTTTGTATTTTAAAATTCACATAGTCTCTACTAGAAAAATGTCCTTACTTTCTCAGCAAAAATGATTGCATCTATTTCTAAAAAGCGTTTATGGTAAAGCTGGACAGGCAAGAGTTCTGATACCCATTTGAAAAAAAAATCATATATTTAGTATGCTAAAAAAAAATATTCAAATGACATTCAGCCACAAACTGATGTGCAAAACCAGTCAGAGTCAAAACGTGATATGAAGTTAAGGTTTCCTTTCAGGATGACAAACTGCCCATTACTTTGGTACCTGTGTGTTCTGGCAGAGCATAAGGTTCAAATCCTGCTCCTATTGAAGTCAATGACAAAACTTCCATTGACTTCAGCGGTGCAGGATCAGACCCTAAGCAACACAGCTAATATCTGCTTTCTTGCTTTCTCTCTTACCTTTCAGTTTAAAATATTATAAAAAATCAGAACTAAATATTAGAAAAAAATAATTACTATCAATTTGCTATTCTGTGGTATATTTTCTTATGAAAGATATTGCTTGTAATTTCAAATATATATATATTTGAAA
>NW_010399421.1:0-1171 GCF_000710305.1 Buceros rhinoceros silvestris
CGCCGTGGCGGTTTTTTTTTTCTTCCTTTTTTTGAAGGGGGGATCCATCTTAAAACTCTTTTCTGGGTCCCAGTTTCTCCTTTTAATTTGCACTTTTTAAAAAGCCCTCAGATGCTCCTCCATGTGGACTGAGAACCCATCGAGACACACACACGAGAACTCATCCCTGTCAACTCCAAAACCTGGCTTTCGTGGGTTTTGCTGCAACACGTAAAAGCAAATTTGTATTTAAGACACACTCCTGCAAATATTTAGCCGGGGACTTGAAGGTGTATTTTGTCTTGGTTTCCTGGTTTTTTTTTTTTTTTTTTTTTTTTTTTTTTTTTTTTTTTTTTTTTTTTTTTTTTTTATTTTTTTTTCTTTTGCTTCACTGGAAATCAAAAGCCTGTTTTGGAATTGGACCTGCTTTTGCTGCACTTCTCCTCTGGGCTGGATAACACTGAAGCTTTTTGCTTTCCTATTTGGATAGTGTTTTCCTGTTGATCTGTTTTTTTTCTTCTCTGTAGCAGATTTTTTTTTTGAGGAGGGGTAAACAAACGACAACAACAAAAACAGGTTTTTTGGCCGTGTGAGATTTTTTCGTATTCATATTCGTAAAATTACGGGTACACTTACAAAAAAAAAAAGAAGCATTAAAGTAAGAAAGGAACACGTCAGAAAGACCCCTACACGGTAGACAAAATACTCACTTGTTTGCTTACAGCAAGACTGAATCGAAAGCTGCCAAAGAGCCCCATAAAGACAAGACTAAAAGGTAAGAAGGGGTGACGGCCTCTTTCAGCTGGGCATGGGAGAAGTTCGCAGTGGCAGAGACCTGCTAAACCAGTGCATACCTCCTCTTCTCACAAGTCTAAACCATGGCTCGGTGTTTTTATTATTGCTTATTAGTTAGTGACTCAAGTAACACCCCATAACATTTCAGAATCCATTTATTTTTATCAGATCTCTGTTTGGTTTGGGGTTTTTTTTCACTTTAAACCACTGACGGCAATACCTTTTTCCGGGCTAGCCTTAATTCAGTGGTTTTCTCTGGACCTTCTCCCCGTTCGAGTAGCTGTTGTGCGCGGAACAGCCGGCAGAAGTGCGGGCTGCGCGGCTGCGGTGCCGCTGGGCTTCTGCTGCAGTTGCTTTATGACTTGGAGGGGGGAGAAGGGTTTCGGAGCGTGCGGGG
>NW_010399421.1:1249-25921 GCF_000710305.1 Buceros rhinoceros silvestris
CTTGGAGGTGGGAGAAGGATTGCGGAGCGTGCGGGGAGCCTTCCCCGGGCGGGGAGCTGAGCGCTGCGGGCATGGGCAGCGCTGGCGGAGCGGGCAGGCTCCGGCTTTGTCCTGCCTGGCTCTTTGGTCTTAAAAGTTAAGATCTCTAGAGTTGTGGTTTTTCCCTCTTTTCCCCCTTCCCCATAATGAGATTATGGGGATCTGCTGCAGTTTTCTCCTGAGTATTCAGAGATTTTCGTCTGAACCTGAAACGTCCAGTGGGAGCGAGGATGTTAAACAGAGTTTCTGCAGTTAAAAAGCTGCGGTGCTGGAGGGGAAGGAAATGGGGAGGGTTCACTTCTTAACCTGAGACATCTTGAAACACTGGGAGTTTATTAATTGTTTGTATCTTCTTTGTTTGCATCACGAGTTTGTGTCAAAGGTTAATCTTCTTAATATGTAATTAGTCGAAGGTCCAATTATGGGATTTATTGGTTTTTTCCTCCCCTTTTTTCCCATTAAATGTAGCACTGCTAGTCTTACTTGGCGGGTGCTTTAATTTCTGCTGCGACTCGAGTGTATCTGTGGGGAGATATTAATATAACAGCCAGTTTAAATTTAGAAATAATCTTTAGTACGTCATGCCCATGTCCGTCGCCTATTTTGCCTCCCTTATGCATATGTATGGCTGTGACGAATTTGCGCTGATTTATATACTGAAATTCGCTCTGGACGTTAGGCCAGTTAAGGTAATTAAAAACGCAGTAAATCCCGCCGCTAGTGAGCTGCTTGGTGATGCAGAGCCCGGAATCAGGTGGCTGCCGGTGGAGCTGTGCGGAGCCGAGGACAATGCCGGGGTGGAGTGGAGGAGCAGCAGCGGAACATCTGCTCCGCGGGGTGTTCCTCCGGGAGACAGGCATGCCTCTCGAGTCTGGCCCTGCTTACCTGCGGTGGGTGGGTGTTCGATTCACCGACGGCTGCGAATTAAAACGCGATTTCCTAGCGGGTCTTCCTGGGTTCTGTCGTAAGGAAGCCGTGGAAAGGTGCACTCTGATTCTTGCAGCTTCCCTCAAGGTTTTCCAAAGAAGTAGTCGGTGACTTGCAGTGGGTGCGACCTGTTCTGAACAAATCACGGAGTCCTCCGTAATTGCGGTTCCTCAAATTCCGAAAGCCCTCGGATATCTATCTGTCTGGCTGCTCTAGTGGGTTATTTTTGAACTCGGAATGGTGTGCTGAGAAACCTGCCCCAGCATCCACTGTTGTTTCCGTTCCGGCTGCTGGAATTATTTCCAGAACATGAGAGCATCGGTGTCAGACTTGTGAGGAAAGCTGCTGTAGCCCGTGGGAGGCTTGTCCTGCAATTTGTAGGTCTGGTGTGGCTTTTTGGGGCTGTGTTACACACGGGTATTGGGTAATCTTGCTGCTTCTGCATTTCTGACTACTGAGACTGTGAAGAAAGCTGTAGTAAATCAGATTAATTTGAAGTTCTTTTTCGTGGACGTGGCTGTTGAAGGGCACTAGCAGCGGCGAGGGTAGTGCCTTGTACCGGTTTGTCTTTATCTCCACGCGGGGGGAGTGTGTCCTTGCTGGCCTGAAGTTGCCTGACTGGCACGTAGCTTGTGCAGGGGAAAGCTCTCGCTTCAGGCCTGGGTGAAGAGGTGCTGCCAGCAGGGCTCGCTTCAGTGATGCTCAGTAATAGGGGCTGTATTTCAGGCAGTATTCTGTATTTTTGACCAAAAATATTGTTTCCAGTAATGAAAAACCCAGGGCAGACGAACCTCTTTCTATTTAGAGCTCTTCTGGATTGCAGTATAATAAAATCCTCGGGATTTATTATTGCTTCTGTTCTGTGCGTGGATTCCCATACTGGCAGATCTCGGGATCGGTTGGCGCTGGACTGGAAGCTGCCTGGAGCTGAGCGGTGTGGGGTGTGCGGTGGGTTCCTGTCCGCTCTTGCGGGACAGGGGTGAGCTCGTAGCTGGGCTGGCACTGCTGCAGGGCGTCAGTGCCGCTTACTGGGAGCGTGCTGTGGGGAGCCTGGGTGTGAGCCCTCTCTGCTGGCACAGCACAGTGGGGCTGACCCTGGGCCACTGCCCTTGGCTCTCGGTTCGGTGGTAGGAAGCGCAGGGTAACGTACAGGTTCACCCTCTTGACCTGGAATCTTTGCGTCTGTCACAATCTGCCTCTGGTCGCCGGGGGACGGGACGAGGTTTACCTCTTCGGCTGTGGCAGAGCCTGCTGACGCTTGCTGGCGTGAGTGAAAGGAAAATCCACCTCTCTGGCTTAATTTTTTTTTTCCCGGGGTTAGTCTTGCCTATTAAAAGGACAAGCTTTTGATGACTTTTGTGCTCTTTCTCTGATGTTTAAGGGAAGGAAGGTAATTTTATCCTTTTTTGTTTGAAGGAACTTTTTAACACTGTGAAAAATAGTATGGAGTTTCTTTGATATCAGAAATAACCTACTTGGGCATAAGAACACTCTACCGCTGAAGGTTCTTTGTTGAAGTTCTCAGAGCTCCCCGGTTCCATACCTTGCTGAGCAGGAGTTCCAGTAAACCCGGCTAAAGTTAAAAGGTTTTGTCAATCACGGGCTATACCCTCTTTGTGTCTTGAAGCAAACTGCTGCTGAATAGCAGCCTTACAGAAAGTACCGCTTTAAACTGGGTTAGAAGTAATGGATGGTTTCCATCGCCGTGGTTTGGTGAGGCCGGCGGTTGTACCCGTGTGAGGGATTCACTGCCCGCTGTTAACTCACCGTCACCTTCGCTCCGCTCTGACAGACGGTTCCGACGGCACCTGCGACGCGGACACCTTTTCTCTTCCGTGCTCGGTTTGTTACTAAAAGCCCGACAGCAGCGTTTACTTTCAGTTTTAGCTGTTGAGCCTTAACCAGGCCTGGTGTATGTGGGAACGGGTAAGATGTTAACCGAGCAGCTGGCCTTGCCCAGATAAACATGCGCTTTTCCAAATGCTGTCATCTGGCCCCTGTCCAAAACGAGCTGCGGGAGGAGGGCGGGGGGTGGAGCCATCCATCCTCCGCCTCGGTAAAAAGAGCCTTTCATTCGGAAAGAATCGTTAGATGGTATCGACTCCGAGAACTGCAGCTTTAAAAATAAAATGGCCAAACCTTTCCCGAGTAAACAAACTGTGGATGACTTGTATCGCGGCGCCCGCTGCGGAGCCGCTTCTCTCTGAAGGGGCACCAGCTTACATGGAGCCTGCACATTGCTGCTTTGTGAAAAAACAAAAACAAACAGGAAAAAAAGCCTCCCAGTGCTTTATGGAAGACTGATCGTGAGAACCGATGAAAAATTCATCGTCTTTGGTTACGGTGGAGATGTGCAACACAAAAGTGCTATTGTTTTAATTGTTTAAAATTCAGATTACAAGATAATGGTAATACCATTAGAAGGTTTCCCTTTGGCCTGGAAGCGGGCAGGTAGGAGCCTGTCGATCCCTTAGTATTAAAGATGAATGATAAGGAAACCTCTTAAATGCTGGTGACGCTGCAGTCCAGCCAATTCAGGATCAGCTGATGCCTTCCAGTGATAATGGCTTGAGGTTTTCTGCTGTCTGATGAAGATATCAGCTAGGGCAGATAGTATTTAGAAGAGAAGTGTACTTTATTGAATGGGGAGGCCATCTAGAAGTGACAGTAAATTGCATTACTAAATGATCTATGCGCTCTGCACAGTCTTCAGGGGTAAATGCTAGTGAGAAAATGAAAGATGGTTATTCCTAACGTATGAAAGCAGAGGAATCAAAGTAGTATTTGATCTTCCTTTAGGAATCTGAGCTATTTGTGAAAATTGTCTCCCGAAGGTGTGGCTTGGTTTTACATCTTAACTACCAGATGTAGATATACTAGTTCTTATTTTGTCATTACTTAATCATTGTTAATGTCACTGTGGAGTCCTATGCCCGTTTATAACTGATTTCTGACACTTTATTTGTGCAGCTTCCTACCTGGTCACTGTGATGTTTTAAAGTACCCCCCACAAGATGAAAATGTCTGAATTTGATCATGACAACAATCAGTCTGTTCTTGCACAGAGCAGTGATGGTGTTCTTTAAGATTGTGTCAAAGATTGTATCACTTGTGGAAAATGCAGCGGTACTTTAAAAGCTGCATCTGATTCGATTGGCTTTTTTTAAAATCATAGAATCATCTGGTTGGAAGAGACTTCTAAGGTGATCAAGTCCAACTGTTCACCCTGCACTGCCAGGGTCCCTAAACCATGTCCTTCATGCCACAAAACCTAACGTTGTCTCTTTCTTCATCCCAATAAAAAGGCTTTTTTTTTCTTCTTTTCACCAAAGGCATCTGTGAAATAACAAGCCATTCTTAAGTCTCATGGTTCGGGGTAGCAAGCATCAAAAGCTGAGTTAGTTTTGGTCTTAGCCCTGGATGTGAATCAGCACTGTAATTTTTTCAGCGTTGTGGTCTTGAGTGTAGTTGTAATTCAAGCTCATAACACACTAGAAGCTCTGCCGTAGTGAGGTCCGCTTTCTGAAGCTCTTCCCTCTGGGTTTGCAGCCAAGGATGGCTTGAGAGTGAGAGCAGTTATCTGTGCTGCACCAGTGATGTTTTATGGCTGGGTGCCCAGATTGTGGAGCTTTGCACACAGCTTTGGAGTTTGCCTTTGAGGGCTGTGGAGGTGGAAGTCATTTGTAATCAGCTATCTGGAGCTCGCTTTCTCTCTGTTTTGAAATGTACAGCCATTTAAAACATTGCGAACTAGATGCACATTTATTTAGATTTCAATCAGAAAAGTCTATGTTTGAGAAGCTCGCTTATGGGAAGTGTTAACAATTGCTCTGTATTAAAAATAGCTAATGTTTATCCCGTGGCTGTTTGGGCTTTTTTAGCGGTAAGTGCTGAATTGCTAGAGAATGAGAGTTTTAAAAAAAATTATTTTCTTTTATTTGAGAGAAAAATTGACATGTCAAATCAATTGGCATCCTTTGTGGTAATTAAGCCCCAGAGAAAAATATGTTTATAGGTCTCTACATACTTATCATGCAACTACCAGCTATAGGCTCATTTAGGAAAAGACAACACCCACCCCTCTTCCACCACAAGGGAAAAACACCACTTTGGGCTGAGAAGTGTTTCATCTGCCCATGGGCGATCTCCTGAGGCAGAGCCATTCTGTTTGGGTTTTTTTTTCCCTGCCACCTCTTGTTAATGGGATCTGTGTGCGCTTTGCCGCGAGGACTTTCTGAAGGGGTGGTGGGTAGTGCCTTTGTTATGATCTTGGTCAAGAACAATCTGCTAGAATGGCATATCTGGTTTTTCCTCGATGTGCGGTTCTTCTTCCCATTCCTTTTTCCCCTTGCCGTGTCCTGTCTGTCTGCTGGAAGTCACTGCGTTTGCAAGACTTCCCGATGAGACGTGGAAGAGCTTTTTGTGTTGTCTGAGGGATACGGAGTGCTGGCGGTGGCTCAGGTACTGCTCTGGGTGGTCAGTCTGTGCACCGATCAATCCTCAGTGCAAACTGACTGCTGCCAAGTCTTGTTTTAAACCCAGCCAGAGATCTGTGTTGTGTCAGGCTGCTTTTCAGTCCGACTCCAGGCTCAGACTCTCAGGTCTTCTAGCTCTTCAGAATCCCAGAATGTTTTCATGGCTGATGCTGATGTCATTGGTGCTGACAATGGAGATGCTTGTTTTTAAATGGTAGCTGGTTGCTGGTAAACAGAAGAGCATCAGCCTAATGCTTTAACACAAACCATTCTTGACAAAAGCAGCAGTTCAGTGAGAATGCAAACAAAAAAACCAAAATCAGCTGTAGAGCTGCTTGGTGTGCTAACTGCCATTTTACTGGGTCTTCTTACAGAGCTGTTAATAGAGGAGCATACAAGGCGTTTGTTGGCATTGCTTGTAGTGGTTTTTTCTTGAACTTGATGTGCTTGTGATAGCCTTGAAGGTGATAGTTCCCGTGAAATGAAGAGTAGCCTAATGGCGTGTGTGCGAATCAGATGAGACTGTTTGCACAGGGTGTTGCCAAAGCCAGTCTGGAGTAGGATCCCTCACTGTTCCTCTGCTAACATCGTTCTGTCTGTCTCTAGGTCTCAACTTTCCTCTTCTCTCAGTGTTTTTCAATCAATAACTCAAGCTTACTTAACATAGGAGAATTGCTTCAAATGTTTTCATTGTCTGAATTTTTTCCACGTTTTCAGCCTTGACATGGATGCTCCACTTGCAAGTTTGCCTCTTATTCCTGGCTGTGTAATGGAAGATGTTCCATCTCTGCAAATCTAATTGTTCTTGTCTCCTTACAGTGTCATGGCTGTAATGCTGTAAGCGCAGTGTTGTACCTCATTCATGTGATGCTCCAAAAAATGCTGTTAGTTAAAAATAACCTGTTGGTGTAACAGTGCTGATCACATCTGTTCGTAACATACTGCTTCGTTTTCCTGCTTATGGAACTATTTGGTTTCTCTTTGCGTAACATTAGCTGATGTGAACCATAAAGAGGTGTATATGTTTATGTTTTTAAGCCTTTAAAAAATGAATTAATATGGAAAATGCAATGTGTTCTGAAAAGGAAGGAAGACAGCCTGGTGGTAGCGATCTAAATGCTGTTTAGTATTTTCTAGTAAGATCATCATAAAGTACAGCTGTCTGCTCCGCACGTGGAACTGAATTTGGTCTGTCACAGTAATAGCGTGGCTGCTGTTGAGGAGGAGAGTCTCAGTGTGAATAGCAGTGTTTCAGGTGAAAGTGCTATTATATGAGACTTGCCGGAGCCTGGTGAATGTGTAATTTTTACTGCCCTTCTAATCAAACTTTTAGAAGTCCTTCACTCTTGAAAGGAATGATCCAAGTTAAGTCAGTCTCATTGGGCACCAACACTATTATCTGGTGATGCCAGTCCTTAAACTGTGCTACCACACTTAGGTCCAGGAACTGAACAAAGCAGTGATGGTGGGATGGGACGGATGCTTACTAAGACCCTCAACTTTAATTCTTTCTTGTATTTGTGAAGGTGAAATGTTCTTCACAGATTTCTAGGTGCAGTATTGCAGTGACATCAAAACCCCATGCTTTTGAAGCAAATAACCCAGACTGATAGATACGATCTGTTTCATCTGGATGATATTGCAACACTCTGATAATTGAATTGTGATTGTCTCCCATCCCCTGTTCCTCTGTCAGCATCCAGAGAAGGAAGAGCTGATCTTTCTGTAAGTCTGCATCTCCGGATCAGATAACATACTTGGAGACATTTTGGACATATTCCCGAGAATATTTGCTCCCCATGGCACTTCATGGACTAACCGATGGCATAAAATAGTTACTACTAAGATGTTAATTGACCATAAATGGATTTCTAAAGTGGTATTTCCCACAGCCGGAAGATCATTCATGGCTATTTCCTTTCCTCATTTCTCCCCCCACTCTGTCTCTCCTCCCCCCATGGAGATGCTATTCATTTGCTAAGTTGAGTAATGGGTGATGGCCCATTCTCATGGTGCCTCTGATATTCTGATTCATTGTTGGCAGGAATTGGTGTCCAAATGCTTTTACTATGGAAAGCTATGTGGAGGAACAGAGCGCTTGGAAATGGATTACCTTTTCAGCAAGGGAGGGAAGGGTGCTAGTTTGGACCTTTCTGTTTACTTAATTTTGGACGATAGAATAAGTCTTTTTCTGAATGGTGTGGGTTCAGTTGTCAAAGACAGGTACAGAGTAATGTAAGGGTTTCTTGTCTCATTTGAGTGATGTTGCTGTATTAATTTTCAAAACAGCATTGCAGCTGAAGATGCAGTGGATCAAACACTAAATTGCTTCAAAATGTTTTATCTTCAAGTGGAATGAAATGATCACAGTGGGCAGTGTTTAGCTTTTTGTAGCTGAACACTAAGAATGTATAAAAAGTGCACAAAACAATTTAAATTTTCTTCATCTGTTTAAACTTTAACGTATTAGCAGTGCACAGCTTTTACAATAGTTTGTTAGTCTATAGTATGTTTTGTCTTCCTTGACTCAGATCAAATTTGGTGTTAACCTCCTGCAGAGAATTCCAGGACCCCTGACATTTCATTGTGACTCTTGATTAGCTCACCAGGGTTCCTGCTAAGAATTCTTCTTTCATTCATTTGATAATTTGAATTCCCTATTCACAGTGCCTTTAAATAGAATGGTATTTGGAAAACTGAAGACAACAACTTGAATGTTCAATGAGCTCACCCAGCAAATTTAAAAATGCAGAAAGTGGAAATTACGGGTTTGGGTATTCTGAAATCTTTTGAAAAATAAACATTTTACAAAAACGTAAGTCTCCATGTTCCCTTTAAATGTATTTCCCTTCTGTTGTCTACAACAAGGAGTTCTGTTGACATGTTTTCTCTTTTTCATATTATCTTGCCTTGTTACGTCAGGAGCTGTGCGTCACCTTGCTTGTGTCTGTACCTGGGAGCAAGGACGGGAGGGTGGAATACACTGTGTAGTGGAACTGCAGCTTTCCAAGGCAGCGCGTGTGCAGCAGAGACCATCTTGTTCTTCACACCCAGCATACCCCAGCCAGCGTACACACACCTCGGACACCTAACGCTGTTCACCCTCATGTTGTGTACCCCCACAGTGCAGCTGGTGGTGCTGGCTGGGCTTGTGGAGTACCGTGGAAGTGCCACTCTGAGCTCTGCAGCGTGAGGAATGGCATCATCGTTACTTTTCTAATTCTGAATCTTAAGATGCATCCTCCTGGTGAGGCCACTGTCCTTTTCTTCCCCTCCTCAGGTCTCTCTACGAGCCTCCTGCAGCTGGGGTGCAGCAGTGTCCTGCACCTCTGGACCTCACATTCCTGGGCCTTTTTGATCCCACTGGAGCCACTCAAGAAGGTGGCAGTAGGTGTGTGTGGCTCTGGCTGCTGTACGCTGGGTATCTTTTGTGGAAGATGTGTTTATACCACTTGTTCCCCAGAAAAAGCACATGAACATATTTGTCTCCAGCGCAAGTTCTGCTGCCTGGTTTTTGATCGTGTAGGTTGTGTCATCTAGCTTGACCTTTGTGAGAATACCAGGCCTTCAGCTTCTGCAGTGAGGAGCGGAATGTGCTTTCACCTACTGAAACCAGCGTGACTGGGCTCAGCAATGTCTCGAGTGCTGGCATGTGGCTGTGATGGAAGGGGGGAAAGGAAGACTAGGGTGTTGGAAATCCCTACAGGCAAAATAGTACATCGTTCTAGTAACACAAACTTGCTTTTTCTTTTTTTTAACAAAGAAGCAAAAAAATTTAGCTGTGGCTGCTGGAAGGGTGTGAAGCTACACTGCACAGCAGCAGTGTTCTGCGCTCTCTGCCCTGTAGCACGCGCTGTCCCTCCTGACCCTGTTGCTGTTGGACAGGTGACGTGCTGATCGGCTACTCCAGCCTCCCTCCCTGGGAGTGGTCGGTGCTTGCAGGGAGCCTGCGGCTGTGGTGCATGGCAAAACATCCTGTGGAGCTGCTGCTCCCATTCCTGTTTCCTGGCCGCCTACTTCACAGTATCCCTCTGCAGCTGCCCCAGGAAACAGTGCTCCTCTGGCATGTTCTTCAAGTCCAGCTAAATAATTTGAGCAGGAAACTTTTCCATAGGTTGCTTCTGCTTCTAGGTCAGTTAATTGCTGATATTTAATGGAACAATTTGTCAGTGTGGGGCTTCGCCTCTGTTGGCACAGGGCTCTCATCTTCTAAAAGTATTTGCAGAAGCCAAAATATCAAACATAGTATTCTGGTGAGAGGCAAATATGTTGTGAACTTGCTGAGCTCCTGGATTCCAAAGCTGTTTTCCTTTGTGTATTATGTCTCAGGAAGGCTGGGGAAGAGCTCTGGACCAGATGCTACATCAACTGCTGGTAAACACCATCGGGCCTGGGAGGGAGGCAGCACTGTGAGAGTAAATCTAGTTATCTGCACTGTTTGCAGTCTGTAGCTTAATCTTCCAAGAGAGGAGTTGGCCCATGTTTGCTGGGGGAGGAGAGATGTTTGTAGCACGTTTCTTGCTGTTTATAGCCTGCTTTGAGTAATGAATGCAATGCAAGCTTTATTTTGGGGTGGTTTGTTGGGTTTTTTTCCCTTGGTCCTTGTGGAGCCTGAGTGGTGGCGCACATGGTGGGGTGCCCCCGGTCTGCAGGGTGCTGTCAGCAGACTGAGGGAGCAAATTCTGACATGGTTTATGCCTGAAATGTTAGAAGGATGAGGATTTGTGAGCAGTGTTATAGTTCATGCCTGAATTTCCCTCCTGACTACTTAAGCTGTCCTACAGTGGAGCTTGTATATGTTAACAGGCCTGCACAGAGGAGAGCAGTACCTTCACAGAAGAGTGAAGTGACCTGTGTGACAGCAGTGTCACACCCTGTAAGATCAGCTACACTGGCATGTTAATTTGGGCTGGGAGTTTACTGTTTAAGCAAACCTTCTGGTTGTCCTTGCTTGCTGTGCTTTGATTGACATCATGGAGTGGTCTTGGAGTGTCACAGTTGGACTCCTTTCAAATAAAACTCCACTGGATGACGTGCTTCAAGGGTGCGGTTAATGCTTTCCTGCTGCAAGTGAGGCATTCCGTCCATGAGAGCGGGCTGGAGCTGGGCTCAAGAGATAAAGTCACCTGAAACAGGGAGAGGGTGGCAATGGAGTCCTGCGCAGCCGCAGTTTGCTCTGCAGATCCACTCCTGTTGGTCCGTACTGCTTCGTAACGAAGATGTTCAGGCTCCAGAACTCTTGATAGTACATCAGCTCTCTCTGGTAACAGTCCAGGAGGAACGGAACAAAAGGAGTTTTGTAGATGGAAAACAAAACTCCCAAACCCTACAAACATTCACTGGGGCTTGGGCAATGTCAAATATGGGCTCATCGATCTTCCAATATCTGACTTGACACTTCTAGTTTCCTCTGCATAGTCACTTTATACAGGCTTAGTTTATAAAGGCTTTTTCTTCACTGGGATTTTCCCCCACTTCTAGTGACTGACTAGGAGAAGCTTAAAACAAGGCCAGGTCAGTGAGCTTTTAAAAAATAGCTTCAATTTGGTTTTGTTCTAATGGAATTCACTTCAGTGGTTTTTTACCTTATGTGTATGTGAAGTAGGGTCACAGCAAGTTAACGCTGGGTGAACTGAACTTGGAGTGAGAGCCTCGGTCTGCACACTGTAAATAGCAGCTGGCACTCCCCTGGAGGTCCTGCCAGTGTTTTACTGCTCTCGGTTGCCTGTGCTGTGGTTTAAAGAAAGCCTGGAAGGGGCAGTACCTAGGGATTGAGTCTGATCCCTCCCAACTGGTGAGGAAGGCTCCACAGAGCGTCATAGACCTGAAGATACCTACCAGTACTCTGTGTCAAATCAAACAAATAAAAACACAAACCACACAGAGCCTTGGAGCCAAAACTGTATTGTGCTGTAAAAGGACCCATCAAGGACAGGATTAGTGCTCTGTTTCTGTGTAGGAACTTGGGTGGAATTTCTGAATGTGATGTCACTTTCTGAAGTGACTTCCGAAATCAGTCTGCTCTCCCTGCTCGGAGATCAATTCTGTTTTGCAAGCGTCAAGGTAAGTTGACCAGATACTGGGAGCTTCAGTACCAGGCCCACGGTTGTTAGCAGTGGATGATATTTTGGAGTTTCAGGGGGAGGTAGGAATCCCCTGTCAAGGCAAAAACTGTGAGTGACAAGTGCAGAACAAGAACTTAATTTGACAGCAAGAAACTCCAGAGCATGGGATTAATAAATTATAAACTGAGGTCGAACAGAACCACTCATCAAGCTTTGTTTATGACTCCCTGTAGGAACAAATTTTGCTCCCAGACTTTCAAATTGCAGAGTTCAGTTTCAAGCTGCATGGTCACACCTATACATGTAACTCATCCATAAACCTGTCTTGTCCACAGTGGTGTGGCAGAGGGCGCTTCCCCATTAATTCCCTTGAAAAAGGGTATTGTAGGGTTTTACTTAGTGAATGGGTAGAGTGAATGGCTGGTTCTTTGCCTTGTTGGAAGGGGGAGTGCTAAGGTTACTTGTTTTGTGGGTATTTTGTTGTAATTTCATTTAACTTATGTTCCCCACCTTGTGCAACCACGTTGTTGTTCATAAAACTGCATGTTGCTTGAAAAGTCACTAAATTACTAGTGTTTGCCTCCCTCTCGTCCTTCTCAAGAATAGCTGCCATTATGCCGCAGGACCAAAAATCGGGCTTCCCCCCCCCAAATTCTGGTTAGCTGTTACTGATTGTTTTATCCCTCCCTGTTTTCAGTTATATGCACAGTCTTTGCTTTCTGCTAGTCTTCTGGAGTGCCATCTATCTTCTGCTGATTCTTTAAGGTAATCTGTAATGACTTAGACACAGTTGGTTTATGTTAAATTACATTGGGCCCAGCCAGTAGAAAAACATCCAATTCTCTTGGGACTTTTTAAGCTGTTCTTACTTTTGCTGGCCTGATTTCCTATTTGATGTGGTAACAAAACGTTTAGTTCCATCTCCTTTTTTTTCACCGCCTGTTCATGGAAGTTTCCCTCAGATGTTGATGCATTCCTTCTTCCCAAATTTCAGGAAAAAGGCACTTAGGAAACACATCTTGAGATTCTGGCATGGAGCTGCGTTCTCCAGCCCTTCCGGGTGAGGAAGGCAGACCGAAGCGCACCAGTGGCGCTGGCGGGGATGCTGGGGCAGGAGCAGCTTGGCCGTTGGCTCTTTGCTGCCCCAGGCACCAGCTTGTGGCAAAGCTTCGCTGCGTAGGGCAGAGCGCTCCAAAATCCCTCTGCCAAGCTGTTGTCATCTGCGGGCGCAGCACCAGTTCGGATGGTTGTTGGCCATCTGTTCCCAGCTGACCTCTTTAGAGAAGGCTAAAGCAGAAAGAAAAGTACTGTCACTTCAGCCCTTGTCGGGTCATCTGTCAACAGTCCCCCTTGCCCACCGAGTGTCAGGACTAATGTCTCCTCTTGCTTATTAATGAAGCACTTAAAGGTTGATACATAACTTTTTATTCACAGGCTGCTCCTGCATGGTTCTGCATTTGTGTCCCTGTGTGTTTTGTGCTGGGTTTTTTTGTATTCCTTCTTGTTTATTTGACCTAGTTCTGTGTGCTGCTTTGTTTTTTGAGGTGATTGGAGAGCTCGTAATTGGGGACCAGCTTGACTCTTCTTGATTAATGACTGAGCCTAGGTATCAAGGGAAAAAGCTGGCACTTTTAAAGTCACCCCAGCTCTTTTCCTCATCGGTATTTACTCTGGAAAGGTCACAGCGAGCTGGGCTGGATGAAGATAAATCAGGGAACAAAATCAGTAACAGGCAGATGAGTTTTCATTTATCCATTCTAGTAGTCATGAAAACAAGGACTGCTGATGCTATGGTGACCTCTTGCTGGAGGCAGTATTCCTCCTACAGATTAGCATATCCACGCTGATGTTTAGATTCTTGGTGATGTCCAAGAAGCAATGCCTGCTGCTTCCTGCGTGATGGTATTATTCAGTTCTCCTGAACTGATCGAACGAAGCGTGCCTAGCCAGCGTTCACTGCTTTGCACTGTGTTACAGTGCCACCCTTCAAGCTGCTTTCTGCCTTCTTGAACTCAGCTGCTTCCTTCTGACCGTTTAGAATGAGATCTTGGAATTACTAAATAGTAATTTTCTTCATTTCTATTTGAAGCTGTGATTTTGAGAACTTGGGTGCTTTCTTTGTGTTTCATGTCTGCACTGTCCAGACCCTCAGCTACCACCTGCAACGATGCGTGGCTCTCCGAGTTCCTTCCAGAAGCCTGCCTTTGGGTCATCATTTCTCAGTTCCTTACAATTCTAGTTTAAAGGTTTTCTTTCCCTTTGTTTAGTTCTCGCCCTCTCATCCTTCTTAGGAAGAAGGTGTGTGCAGAAGTGCCCGATGCCCTGTGGTGTGGTGGGGAAGTTAAAAGGGGAGCAATACTTCAGCAATTATATACCATTTGTAGGATTTCTGTCAGTGACAGCGACTCCCAGCTGTCAAGGGAGGATTTCCCCGTAAGTAGGATGTGAAGTGAAGGTACAAGAGGTATTCCAGAATGCTGGTATGGGAGCTGTTCTCTCCTTGGGCTAAACCAGGCAAAGGCATCTGGAGACTAAGATTCAGAATGCCGATCTGAAGAGGTTTTCCAGGCAATTTTCCTCTGTAAATAAATAAACCTCCAGCATCTTAAAAACATATCCAAGCAAAACTCATTAGGCTGCTAGGTGAGGAGCTGTGTCACATGGAGGGACAGGAGAGGCAGGTCTTGGTTTAGTCCTCAGCTGTTGTAGGAACTTCTGAAGTATAAAACGCTGAATGGGCAATCACCTTTCATGAAATAACACCAAAAGCCTCTGCTTGAAGTGTCTTTAAGAACAGGATATTCACAAAAGGCGTGTTGCAAAATTCTGTTAGAATGTCACAGCAGCGCTAATTTGTAATACCAGCTATGGCTTCAGACGTGAAAGCAGCCCAGCGACTAGAAAACGGAGATTCTCAGCTTAAAAATAAAATCAGCCTGGATTTGTTATTTTTTACAAAGCATTAATAAGCCTTACTGCAGCAGGCATTGGCAGAACGTAGCCCTAGCTCTCAAGTTGTTCTGACCATGACCTGCATTTTGTCTGCTTTGCTGTTCAGAGAGAGCTCTTAAGCGTGTCTGCTTTAAAGATCACCTTGGTTTAGGTTTGGATTTAATCAGCTAATTGCAATCTGTAAAAACAACACCTGATGCTGTAATAAAACTCTTTGCTCTCTGCTCCTAAGAATCCCCCATGACTGATACATCAGATCCATATGTATATATGACAGACACCTACGAGTGTCATCTAAGACAGTTCTGGTTTAAATAATATGAGCGTTGTATTCACAAAATCTGTAGTGTATTTCCTGTAATAAAGATTAAATTGTTGCTCAGCAAGTGAAACTGCAACACATGCCTTTGACAATATAGTCAAACTTTATATAGGAATGTTTTTATTGTTTTCCTTTTGTTTTGCGCTTGGATGACTAATTTCTGCCTAGAAGTGACAGCAAGAGTAGCCATCTGAGAGGCCACTCAGAGCTTTATTTTTATTTTAAGCATATTTAAGGCACACGTATTCAGAAGTGTCATTATGTAAATCAGCACTGAAAATCGAACCCCATTAAAAACTCTAGTATCATTTTCTGAGTTAATCTGAGGCTATTTTAATCTCAAATGGAAAAAAACCCCAGCAAAACAAAGAGGTTTCTGCTGGAAGTGGCAATTCTACCTCTTATGTTGTAATTGATATGATAATATGATAATGAAATATGCTGTATTTTTAATGGAGAAAAATGTTTGCTCCTCTTTGATTTGGAAAGTCCTCTGACATGGAGTATTACCTGCATAAGGGAGGGAAAAACATCTAGTGGTGCTTGGGAACTGGCAAACCAGAACCACCTTTAGAGGACAGAAAGGCCGTAAATAGAGGAGTTCACGGTGGTGTCCGGTCTGAGTGATGACACTTGGGCAGTGATGACAGTCGATCCCCAAAATGGGACACCCGTAACATTCAGCTGGACAGGGTGCTGATCCTTGAGGTCCCTTCTAACCTGGGATTCTTACAAGAGAGGTGGGAAATACGTACTTCCATAGCTTAAAGAAAACTCTGCAAATGAAGCAAAGTGGTCTTTTGGGGTTTGGTTGGCTTGTTTTTTTAAATACTGCACTGACTATTGAAAGGGATTTAAATGTAATTGTGGTGTGCTGGAATTGCAGTAATGTCCTGGGTTTTCTGAAGTACTAGCAAGAGGAAACCAAACAGTTTCTCATTTTGCACTGACTTGTTTCATTGACCTGCTTTAAAAAATCAAAAAAGGCTGGAACTCCTCTTGGCAGCAGTCTGGCGGTTTGGGAGAGCTCACTGGAAGACATGGGCTTTGTCGAGTCTGATGTGACTTTGATAGGGACTGGATGCTGTTCCTTGGTAGTTCCCGAGCTCCTGGGGACTTCTGTTCTCCAGAGCTGACAGGAATAAAGTCAAATCTATTACGGTTTCCACTCTGTTTCTTTTGGCAATGTAAGTCAGTCATCACTTTTTGCAAAGGCCCAGAACAGTCCCTTGAAAAGTACAATCTGAAGTACCCTTTTCTGAAGTGCAGTGTAAAGTGTGTGATGCAAATACCCACCTGCGACTCTGAAGAGCGAGTGGTGCTCAAACACTGATGTGCAGTACGGTATTGGGAAGGTGGCCTTTGAAACTGGCCTGAAGTCGAGCAGTCATGCGGGCGGTGAATGTTTGGTCATGACAGCAAGTGATTTAAAATGCAGATAACTAATGCCACTTCAGATGTCCTGACCTCCAGTTGTGCTCCAAGCACTTCCAGATGTGCCTGACCTGCAGCTGCTATTCCAGACTCCGGGTCTTGCCAGATCTGTCACTTCTGTAAATAGCTGGAGTGCTGTCAAGTGTCTAGAAGGGCACTGATGCCTCTGTTTAGACCTTTGAATTGCTTACTGAAATGTTTATTGTTTTGGGAGCCATGAGGAAAGGGAAGGTGCTTTTGGTTTAGTCTGGAGCACCACGCAGGATCTCTGTCAGTGTTAAAACATCTACAGTTGCCAAAATCGGTATTTTCAGGCAAATGAAAAAGCGAAAAACCAGAATACCCTTCAAGAGCCAACGTTTCCAAAAATATTCCCTTTTTATAGGAAGGGAAACTGTAAGAATGTGCAAACTTCTTAAAAGGAAAATAAACAATTAAAAGGCAAAATGTTTTGTGGGCAGTGTTTGAAGACACGATGTGCAAAATCTGAAGAATATCTGTTTCTCCTTTAGGTAAAGGACAATTGCCCCCTGTCCCCTGCTGACCTCCTGTGATAAAACAATTGAGCAAAGCGTTTTGAAACTAAAAAGACCTTTTTCAACAAAAGCTACAGAAAGTCCAAACAAACCAAAACAACAACAAAAAAAAGAGGGTGCTGTAGGCTTTGACAAGTTAAATGTAAAGCCATAGTAAGTTCAGCTAATAGTGATCTCGGTGACTAATTGGAAGACGTCAAATCTAATAATAATAATAGTAACAGTCTCAGCCCATCAGAAACGAATATTCCCAGAAGATCTATGAGGCTGATAAATGATCAGCACCTAAAGAGCTGTCAAGGAAGATAAAACAGTTAAAGAGAAGTAAATAAGTTACTGGCATTGGTATTTATTTGGGAGGATGGTGGGGAAGTTGGTTTTTATAACTCTTTATTACAGCGATTGACAAAGACAGCGTAAATGTGAGGTTTCAAACGGGTTCCCTTGACTTGGCTCAGCTTAGGTTAAACTTTAACCCAGACAGCGGAAGAGTTACAGCTACTGGAACAGCCTTGCTTTGTGTTCATATAAATTCTTCAGCCAGAATTTATAGGATGAACACAAAATATGATGATTTTTACTCATCTGAGCCTTAGTTTACAACTTCTTGCGAACAAAATAAATCAACAGATATGAGGAATTAATACAGTATGTGTTTGATCAAAAAAAAAAAGAAATAGTTGGAAAATAATGTACTTCCTTGTCTGTAAGGTAGTTGGTGAATCACAGCTGGTGAAAGCCAGCAGAACTTGCATTACCCAGCTTCTGTTCTGTCTTTTTTTTTCTGTTTGTTTGTTTTAACCTTGTTTCCCTGGGATGTGCAAGTATCAAGTAGTATTGAGTGATTGTGGAAAGAGGTTCCAAATAAAATCTGTTCTGTCAGGATTTTCATTGCCTACGATTTAACTTTGCACTGGATTCACTTGTGGAAGAGCTTTTTTAAATGCTTCCATTTCAGCATTAAAAGTGGCCTTTTTTACCCGAGAGATGTAGGAAGTTAACAGTGTAAATGTGGATTATTCACCTTCCTAAATAAGCTTCATCTTACTGAAAAGCTCTTCCCAACCCTTGTTCTTACCAGGGAGAAAGAACAAGAAACACAAGAAGAGGAACATTTGATGGAAGAAAAGAAAAAGAAAAAGCAGGAAGAAAAGAAAAAGAAGGAAGGTGCTCAGAAAAAGGTGTGTTCATGTTGCTGTTTTAAATGATATCTTCACTTTTACTGGTTCTTTATTTCTGTGAATAATTCTGGCACAAGTGAGCAGTCCTGATGACTGAGTGAGGCTGCGGGCAGCAGCTCTCTCCAGAAGCAGTTGTGACAGTTCATTAGGGCTCCCCAAGCTTCTTACCGTCCCCGATGTCAGGTTAGAGCTCCCACAGCCGCGTCACGTCACGTGAGTGTTCCTCATCAACGTCAATGCAGAGTTAACTGGATTATCTGATGCTGAGGGGACGGTGGATTCCGAGGCCGTTGCGCATTTCTGTGGTGTGCGTTCTTCTGCCTCGTTTTCTGGATTACAGAGTTTTAATCTTAACTGACTGTTAGGATGCAGATAGGAGTTGATCACTGTCTTTTCCAGGATAAAAATTAGCTGTCTAAAAGTGGTAGGTTCCAAACAGATGAAAAGAAGATGGATCTTCACAAAATGTGCAGTTAGTCTGTTAAGCTAATGGTATGGATGGTTTCAAAGGGATCCCGGACAAGTTCACGGGAGTTAATTCTGTCTGTTAAAATGTTCATAGATGTGCTGTATGGTTCAGGAAGCCTCCGAAGCTCCAGTGCCAGCAGGCTGGGCGGGTCGATGGGTGGGCAGGTGGGGGTGCTGCCACTGCTGGCTGTGTTTCATGCTGCCTCTGTGGTGCCTGCATTTGGCTTCAGTCAGACAAGGGGCAGCCAGTTGTACACTCCTAGTACATGGGGTTAAACTAACGATCTCCAGTCCTTCACTGGGACTAATACCTGATCTGTGTAAGCACTTTCTGCAAAAAGTTAGCCCTGCATCCTTACAATTGTTAGGCATCATTTTGACTATTGACAAGCAGTTGATTTGTTTTGTTCTTTTATTTCAGGCTGCTGAACAAAAAACCAAAGGTAAGTTCACATTTATTCTTCATGAACTATTTGGTATTTTTGTAACTTTGTTTAAAAATGTGCTTGTACCTTTTATTCTTTAAGTCTTTTTAATGAGGAGAGTATATTTTACTCTGATAGTTCTGTTCTTACAATTTTATTGGAGTGGCTGACTATATGTTGGGATTCTCAGCAGAAGCTTTTTCCTTGCTTATCTTATTGGGTATTGTATGGCACCTTTTTGACAAGAACATATGGATTAAATTTCTGGGTCACATAACACAACATATATAATCTTTTTCATCTAATGTCAAGACAAATGTAGTTTTCCATGTGGTTATTAGTTATTATTTATCTATTTCAAAGACAACTAAGTGCCACCGAAAAGGACAACTCTCATGATTCAGCTCAATTTAGTGATTAAATTCAATTCATTGAACTTACAAGAAAGCTATTCCCCCCCCCCATCTTTTTTTTTTTCCTTTCTGTGTGGGTTTTCTGCTCAATAAGGGAACTGAACTGGTTTGCAGCATTGTCCAGGAGGCAGCAAGATAGGCAAGGCACTCTCCTTTTTGGAGCTGTGAACCAGTAGGTGCCCTGGGAGGAATGCTAATGAAGCTTTGAAGGTGAGGAAGAGAGTCGAGGTGCTGCCTCTCCTCTGCAACTGTGGAACAGTTCTGAATGAGTTAATACTCACTGCTATTTATTGCTGGGTAATTAGGTGACAGACAAGCAGAGCTTCCCAGATTCCCAAAGACTGGGAATTAGAGAAGAGCCAAGCCTAACATATGGGGTTGACAAAACAACTTATGTTTCAAACACTTCCTATGTATTTATACAGCAGAAACTAAGTATTGCCTCAGTAATACTCGGTTCAGAAAAATGAAGTCTCAAGTACATGATGAAGAAACTATAACAAGTGATTTATTGAAACTCCATCCTTTTCAAATTTTTCTTGTGTAGAAGGTGCGAAAGCAGAAAATTTTAGTCTGAATTCTGTTACATCCCTGTAAGATCTGTTGTTTGTAACAGTAGATTTTGCTTTCAGCGCAAGGTAGCAGGAATAGCTGCACCCCTTATGATTTCAAGTACATGAAAAAATTTGGCATTAAGATACATCAGGGCTGTTTCTATCTGAATGGACTATTTCTGTTTCCACAGTATTATATATTTTGTTCTCAGATTAAACTCATTTCTGTGTGAAAAGTTTTCACAGGTCTGTGAGGTATTATAATGGACTTTAATATAATCAATGGCAGATATTTTTGCTGTCAAAGTAACTAAGTTCATTTCACATGTTAATACAGCGGCTCCTCATTTCTGTTGCTGTTGAAGCACAGTGCCTTCTGCTTCCCTCTCTGGGATATTTCTGTCTTTTCTTGTGACAGTTTTCTAATTGCTTGAAAATGCCAAGTTTAGGTTTTTAAAAGTAGCACGATTACAACGCCAGTTTTTCAGGTACGCTTGTGAGTTTGTTTCTTTGAAGTTTAGGGAGGCCATTTCTCCATCTGTTTGGGTTTTTTGGTCCATTATCTTTGTGTTGATTCGTCCTGTGCTACTGCTAAAAAATATGAACTGGGGAGAAGAGAGCAGTAAGTGAAGGTGGTTATGTTGAAGAGGAAGCAGTTCTGGCTTTTGTCTCCTCTCTCAGAAGCAGCAATGCACCTTTTCGTAGTTGGGCGTCACTGGGAAGAGTTGAGCTGCCCTGCAGAGGAACCAACCCTCTCCTGGTCATGCAGTGCCAGGGCTCGTGGTTGTTCACAGTCATCTTGGATGTCCGTCCTTTCAACCTCCTTTGGCAGGCAACTACTAGATGCTTCTAAGGTTGATCTGTGGGGATGTTTTATTTTCACTTTGTGATACTGTTCTTTTACATTTATCTTTAAGAGGGTTGTACACAAGCTTGTGATAGGTGGCAGGCATGTCTTAAAATAGAGAACATATTCATTCTAAATTACTAGGAGGAAAATACTGGCTGAACTTCTTTCATAGCATATTCAAAGTTGGCTGTAAACTTTAATGCAGTACTGCACCAAGTATTTTATTTTGATACCTCTTCAAGGTTGAGTAACAAAAGCTACTAGAACTAAACAGCAACACAGAGATTATCACTGAATTTAGTTAATTTATTTCCTATCTGGGACACAGCAATTAAATTTATTGCAAAGGCAGGGTGACAGAGTAAAACTGGGCGCATTGAGTGCAGTAGGTACTGTATGCCAGCGTACAGGATGGATTAAATCAAAGGTTAAAACTGGGCTGGAAGTGAACCTTTTGCAAAAGGTTCCTCTGGCCAGATTTTGTTAGGCAAGATCTTTATAAATGTGACTTAATGTAGCTGTTTGTGGTAACTTAGGGGAAAAAAAGCTTCATTTTTTCTTGAACATGTCATTCAGTTGTGGAACTGGGTTGCTATAGCAGTGAGAGATGCCAACAACGTTTGGGTTATATTGTAGAAGAATAACTTGTACAGCTGGAGATGAGGTATGGAAGAGAGAGACAACTGGTGAGAGACGATACGTTCACACTGTTTCTTGTTTGCTCTCTGCAGTGCTTTTGGAGAAGGCAGCACTTTCTTCAGGTAGCAGGGTGGGACAAATGTTGGTACTTGATGAACAGTAGGAAAGGTTGGCATGTTCTGTACTAGAGACCTGAGCTGTAATCAAGGTGCTCTTTCATTTTTTTAAACTAATATTAAGATTTTCATGTATTTCTCTAGCACAATGGGAAATGTGGAGATGCTGTCCCATCTAATAATGAACTCGTTGTCTTTGTATGCATAGTTATAATCTGCTGTAAGGTGATACTGGCTGTTGCTCAGTTGCTGGTGAGGCCTCAGGAAAGAGAAACTAGTGAGGAGGAAAGAGGTTTCCTGTGGGTGTGTGTATATGGCGTGTTGTTAGTTAAATACTGCTCCGAGGCCTCAGACCCAGCCGAATGTTTCCATTTGTGATGTGGAGCACAAACGCCGTCCAAAACAAACACACATTTCCACCAGCGAGGAAAGGTATGTGGCTGCTTCTGGAGTTCCTGGTCTGGGGATAGGAAGTGTGCCCTTATACTGCTCTTGGTCTATTTAAACAAATCATTTCTTCTGTGTAAACAAGGATCCAAGGCTTTAAGTCTTCTCCACATAACAGCTTCTTCAGTTTCTGATTTTTTTTTATACAACATTGTTAGGCAGAGGATTTTTGTTAGGCGGAACCTTTTATAAATACCCTGTTGGCAACAATTCTAGGGAATGTGTGAAAGGAAAAAAGATTGAGGAGCTGATAAGTAGCTGAAATGTTTCTCAGTTACTTGAGAACAAATGAAAGCAGTCGTCCTGTTCAGCTGGAGAGGAGCGCT
This sequence comes from Buceros rhinoceros silvestris, assembly GCF_000710305.1. Lineage (NCBI taxonomy): Eukaryota > Metazoa > Chordata > Aves > Bucerotiformes > Bucerotidae > Buceros > Buceros rhinoceros. The sequence continues at coordinate 23,419 of NW_010399421.1, forward strand.
GCAGAATTAGATGGGGTGGGAAACGAACGTGCTTTTATTGCACACTGTGCGTTGTTCTTCCACTTTACTGTTCTTCTATGGTAATTTTTTGGAGAACAGGACTATTGAGCACAGCCTATTAGTGTTTATTTTAAATGTGTAAACTCTTCCCGGTTTATATGCACTTGATAAAGAAACTTTGTGTGTAAAGGCTTTTGTAATGAAAGCATTCAGCTGTAACTACCAGTAAGAGTTTGTACTGTATGGTAAATAGTCACTAGTGTGGCGAATGGCTGTTGCTTAATAAGTGCAGGGACCTTTCGTGATGAGCACTACTGAGATCAGTGCGTTTTGCTGCCTGCCTTTCTTCCAACCATCTTGCTGCAGGTTTAGTCACCCCAGGTGATTGGTTCCTTGACCTCTTTACTCCCATCCCAGCTGAATTCTATGCACTTTGTCTAAAATTTAGTTTTAAAGCGTTGATATATGGTAGCATAAGTGGTTTGTTACTCAGACATCTGCCCAGGGTAATTGGAAGGCAAAATATCCAATTCTCCAGCATTATTTAGCCTCAGTGACGGTAAGCGTTAAATCTGCAAATGCAGAAGTAAAACGAGTTGAGTATGTACCATTTTTAGTCTAATGCAGAAAATACTTTGATTAGAAATGTTAGTCTGGAAAATATTTATTTCCCTTTAGTCTAAAGCAGGGATGGCCAGTCTCTGCCTCGTTGAACTTCGTAATTCTCGTAGGTCTGTCCTTAGCACGTTCATGGCATGGGACCAGGAAGAGAGAGGTGGGCTTTTGGGGGAACATGGGAACTTCAGCTCACTGCTTATGGAGTAAGGCAGGCTTGTGGAAACTGGAATAGCTGCGATAATCCTGGGATTCAGTGTTCAGCACTGCTCATCCTCTGTTACAGTGGTACGATGGATCCGGAGCTGAGCATTGTTCCCCTCTGTGCCTGGAGGTTTCTTCTCCCCCAAGCTGTCTGTGCTGAGTGTCTTGGGGCTCTTCGCTGGGTGATGATTTCAGGATGCAACTTGCAGAGTCAGGAAGGTTCTCTGCAGACCGAGAAATTGTTCTACCAAGGCAGAGGCTTTAATAGGCTTGATTTGGAGGGACTTAAAAGAACAGAAAGCATTTAACAATGTGTGGTTGCTTGATAAACCATTTTGGTGTCGCAAATGTTGTCAGACTTTCTTCAGGTTCTTTTTAAATTTCCGTACGGTTTTTTATACTCGAGCAGTGCTGCATAGTTTATCTGGAGGGACATGGTCAGCTGTGTTATAAATGGACATTGAAAGGAAAAAAGAGGATAAAAAAATCTGACATCCCATCCCCTGCTCTGGCATTCTGTTTGAGTGGCAGTAGTAGTGACATGCCTTTCTTCCAAGCCAGGTATTTTAATTTCCAAATCAGCCATGTAGGTTGTTGCATAGTTTTAAACTGATTCCTTCCTTACCCTGCCCAAATGGGCTGTTAAAATGATCTTTGCTTGTACTCATTTGGATGGGAATTACCTTCCTGAAACCTGCACTCAGTTCTGCTCATACAGAAAGGCAGTTCTGTGTACATGGATAATGTGCTCGTTCTGTGGTAGATGTTTCTGATGTTAAATGGTAGTTTCATAGGAAATATGGAAAACTACCCTTTGTAGAGACCCTCATCAGTATTTTAAGTGCAGTTACGATGGTGTGTAACACAACATCTTCTAAAAAATTTTTTTAGTGTTTCTAGTTTGTGTCATCATTGTAGGAGCCAACAGCAATTTTTACATAAGATTATGGAATGTGTTTCAGCCTACAAATCAGGTATGATTTACAACAGATTTACAACCTCTGACTCATCGGAGTATTTATAGCTTATGCTTGAATATCTGCCTCTGCCATCTTGTTAGTTAAGTGCCGAACTGCTGAACATTGTAGTGAGAAAATGTGCCATAAATCATCACTGCAGAAGGAGGGGGAGCACTGTGATAAGTTCTTCAATTAGATCTTAATACGCAGTCATTTGATAACCCGATGATAACCTATTGCCATATGTTAATTCTTTATAACGCAGAAATGTTTTCTTTTTGATAAACGTTATCATGGTGGTGTTTTGCTATTAAAAGTATCTTTAAACAAGCATGAATTTGTTCTTCTTGCAACTGAGATATCAATTCTGTGATAGAGAAGTAATTACGATTTTACAGTCTGCAAAGAATACAATATGAAGGTAACTCATAGAGTCCCGGCCATAATGCTGGCTGAAAAGGAGTAGAAAATACAAAAAGATTAGAGCAGAGGGGAGGAGAAAGAAGAAGAAGCAAGAAGAATGAGCTGGGAGGCTTGGAGTTAACTAGTACAGACCAAAACTTGGGTTTCCTGCTTTTTGTTTAAGGTGGGATGGCTGTGACAAGCCTTCTGGAGTTTCTGGGGGCGGTAGCTCAGTGCTATTTAATACACTTCTTGCTCTCACAAGTGTAAGCCACGTTATGAGTATCTTATTTCAAATCAACATTGCTGTTAAGAAGGGAAAG
>NW_010399421.1:26013-38474 GCF_000710305.1 Buceros rhinoceros silvestris
GGGAAAGAGAAAAATCTGAGGTAACAAGTAAGTGTATGGATAATCTTTACTAATCTACAAGCTAGATTTGGCTTTGTGAGCACTTTCTGTGTTGGTCTTGGTGGTTTGCTAGTTCAACTAGAGGTTAGTTGTGGCACTGAGTGGGTGTCTTTTTGCAGGAGAGCAGGTTTGCAAGGCTGAACAGCTTGACGCTGCAAGCAAGGGTTGACAGTTCCGTAGGTTTAAATCTTCAGTAGTTCTTGTGAAGTTGTAGGCTCGGTAGCTTTCAGGTAAACACTCATTTGAGTGAGAGGCACCAAGGCAATTTGTACAGGTTTTGGGAAAAACAGCTCTTAAAGAACAAAAACCAAAAAACCTCCAGGGTTATTTGGAAAAAAAAAACCAAACCAGAAACCATGAGCTATATTCTTCCTAATGTGCCCCTGTCCTGACCGGGATTTACAGGACAGCTGCCCCCCAGATTGGTGCAGAGCGTTTTGACACCTTTGCCTGGAATTGCTGCTCTGTCCTACTGCTCTGCGCGTCAGTCCCATGCAGAGGCTGCCTTGAAAGCTTTGCAGAGTTCTCAGCTGGGAATAGAAGAGTAGACAAGAGCTCAAGTCAGAGATCTTTGACAGTCTTAGTGCTTCTCAGAGGTAGCTTTTATTCTCCTTAAAGACAGTCTATTGTAATTTGCCATCATGCGCATTTAGACACGTGCTTATAATACAAATACAGACAGACCACTGCTCTAGTCTTCCATGGTTTGCCTTTTCTCAGTTTCCTCAATGAGGAAATGATCTAGGCTTATCAGATTGAGGATGGTAACAGCCTGACCTGTATATATTTAGCTTTAAACGTGGGAGAAAATGGGAGCTTTCAAATGCTAGACGGAGTTGATTGTAAGATTTTTCAAATGCTCTCAGTGATGAAAGGGTCGATACCCTGCTAGAAGGCAGTAGGACTACGCTTTCATCAGAGTTCTCTTTACGTTGTTCATTGTCAAATAAATTTCAAGCCTGGGACATTATCTCTGCAAGAATACTCTGTGAAGAGAGAGTAAGAACAAATTGGGTAACACCCGTTTGGCTTTTCTCATCTAGACGTAATTGTCGGGGTGCCCCTCGGTGGCAGTGCCTCTCGGATACAGCCCTGGCTTGCTTTCTGCAGGACAAACCAGCTGCCAATACCGCTGGTGATCACTGTGTATTCTGGAATATAAATTTTAGCACAGCTACAGAATGATAATGGCAGTAGTTATGATCAAGCCGCATGCTGGTTTATGGTTATCTATCTGCCCACAGTGTGTGCTTTCCAGCACGGCGATAGACCACTTTTTCTGGAATGGGCATTGCCTAATACCGTATGTGAGACAATCCAGCTGCTGCACTTTGTGGCATCTCAACAGTTCAGACAATTCTGTTCTTACATTGTATATTCTGCTTTGCTGTCAGTCTGCTCATCAAATAACTATTTTCCAATTAAAAATGGAATGTTGTCTGATGGTTGTTCCCTGTCAGACCATATATGCCCCAGTACTGGAGACCAGATGCATTTTTCCGTCTTAACATGCCACCACTATGTTCTGTATCTACTGATAGCGGCAGGCAGGGAACACCCACCCTGTATGTCTTTGCTTTCTTACCCACCCAGCAGAGTCGGAGATTCCTTTCCTTGGAGGTGGCTTTATAGCACAGCCCCGTTGTTTTGTCAGGGTGCTGCTCCCTTGGCTTTGTGAGCTGAAGTCTGTCATTCACTTCTACCCTTCTTTTAAAGACACACGTACATGAAGGCAGTTTCTTGTCTTTCTTGAGGACAGTCTCCAATCATTCCTTCATGGGAAACTGTTAGCTGCTGTGATGCCTTCTCCGTGAAAACCTATCAGCTTTGCGACACCTGCAGTGTGCTGACCACTTTCCTTTATTAGAAGCTTACTCCCTGGAGGAGGCTTGTATCGCCTGTAGATATCACATCCGTAAGATCTGCAAACTGGAAGCTTGAAGAGAGGTTCATCAGGAAAGGCATCGGCTCAGCTTTGTAATGATTGTTTTGAGGTATATGCCAGCTTTCTACTGTTCCTTGATCCCTTCCTTGGGAAGGATGAAACCCGCTTTGAACTGTACCACTGGTACATGCTCTTGGGGTACTGTACAAATGTTGAAGAGGGTTATCTTGGGAAAACGAAGGAAATGAAAACGTGTTTTGATTCTTTCACACTGCGTGTGAAGCCTTTGGCCTGAGGGACCCTGTGTTCTGCTGTTGACTATCTGCTGTTGACTATCTGCTGTTGACATTCCTCTGCTCTGAGAACCCTGGCTGCCTCTTGACTTCCCTGTTTTGCTAGATGATTTTAATGCTTTTCTCGAGTTGTTAAAAGTGGTTGCCCATGCTTTACAAATCCTGCAGGACTCCTTAAAATGTTGGTTAAACCAGCTCACACTCTGGTAAATGCTCTGAAGCATTCTGGTTGGGTTTGCGTCGTCTGTCTGATCACTCAGGTTATTCCTGAACTGGTTTCAGCAGCGTAGTGTGCATTAGCATCCTGAGAGGTGGTTACTCATGAGGTTGATTGTAGGTCCAAGATCACCAGGAGGAGAGGTGATTTTCGCTGTAAGCATCCTGCCCTGGCTTTGTGGCCTGGCAGCAGTGGCTCATACTGAGCAGTCTTGTGGGACCTGTTTAATGGCACCACTAAATGCTTTGGACGCTCCTCAGCTGCCCTGAGCATGTCAGCAACTGTTATTACTGTTTGCCCAAGGGGAACAGCTGAACTTGAGGCACGATTCAAGCTCTCGACTGCCCCTTGCCATGTTAACTCCTCTGTCCTCCTGTTTTCAGAATGCTGTTAACGTTTCTGACATAATTTCCCATTTGGCAGTTTCTGCTGTCTCTTTTTTTCAGCAGCCTCTCTGGAGCTGGACCTTGCACCTTTCCAAGGCCAGCCAGGCTCTCACGAACTTTTGTGCTGGAACACGAGTGAGTTACTGAGCTCCAGCACTGCCGATTCCTCAACTCCGTTAAAAAATTCGAATGCCATGCTGAAGTCATAGGATCGTAGGACTGGATATACCCCTTCGGATGAGCAAGAAGGGATTGTCTTATCCACCTCCCCACTGCCAGAGATGCCCAGCAGATGTTCTTGAAAGCCTTTTGTTTATTGTTTGCAAGTCTTGTACTCGGCCTGAGCAGCCCTTCCTGTAACTTAAGCTCATTCTTTCTTGGCTGATTTGCCCGGTGGGTGGAGAGCAGATCTTTCCCCTCCTCTGCAGGGGCCTCCTTTTGTATCCTGTTTGTTACTTCACAGCCCATTCAGTTTTCCCTCCTGCTAGTGTTTCCAAGTGGGTTTTCAAACCAGAGTAATTTATGTTTCTCTTATTTGGGAGTCCTTCCAGTTATCCCAGAATTATGGTTTAAATGCAGTATCTGTAACTGGAGGGTTATTAAGTAACAGTTGAGTTAACCTGTGTAACTATAACCTAACTACTGCTGTTTGCTACAAGTAAAATCTAAAGCTTATTTTTTTGTGCTTTCCAGGCTCTCTCCACCGTACAGCTCTCTAGTCCAAGGTGATTCCTAGCAGTGCTGCTGCCGATTCTTCTCATTCAGTTAGCTGGCCCAGAACTCAGCTGGCTCTAAGGGGCTCCTAGGTTTCAGATGCCCTCTTCTCTAACTTTAAAAGGATCTCAAACTGATCGTGTGGAGTGTCTTCTTGCAGCTTTCCCCCTTTCTCCTTTTTGATAGCTAACGGTTTTTTCTATGCAGATTGTCCTCTTAAGGATACATTTAAATATATGATTTGCTCTAATTTCCCAACAGATTCCGCTGCAGTTGTTTAGGCCTGATAGATAAACAATGGGAAAACTTCTGACTGTGCTGGAGGTGCTGCATTTTCAGTTCTTTTCTGAAGTACGTATGAGGCAGGCCCTTCTGTTCTGTGCATTCTGGCATCTGAGTAGTGACTCTCATCATGAGAAAGTTTCCTGAGTGAAATAGGAAGAAGATCATGTATTCAGTGCTGTGTGTCTGACGTGGGCTCCATCGTAATTCGTATCTTGCTATCTGCCATCTTCCAAGAGTAATGATGTAATTTTCTTTAGTTATTTCTAATCTTGTCCACAGGAAATCAAATGGGAGGTCTACTCCAGCCACCTCAGTTGTTTAGCTCTTCCTTCCCAGACAGGATTAGTTGGTCTGTGGGCCCGTGTACTTCACCTTTTATATCCAGTGCCAACTAGCAAACTCCAGAACCCCCATCTGTGCCTCACTCTTCATTCGCTGTACTCCTCAGAAGCCCATTTTGCCTTGGGGTTGTGATGTACTTTTCAGGGTACAGAGCTGTCTGCAGCTCTGTCCAGTACTTGCCTCTGTGATTTTTCCTCTGTATCATACAATAAAGGTACAAACCCCAGTAAATTTGCTGATGTGACCCTTTAGTGCCTGAGCACTGCTTGCTGCTATAACCACCCCCAGTTTTCCAGTCCAGCTGAGCTGCAGCCAGGTCAGGTTTCTGTTCTCTTGCTGCAGTTGAACAAGACTTGCATCGGGAAACATTTCTCACTGTGGTCATTTGGGATCACTTCCTGGCTTAATGGGAATAGATTTTTTTCAAAAATCTTGACTTTTTGGCTTCTAATATTACAACTTCAGGTGCCTTTTCTAGTCATCTGGGAGACGATCCTTCCTAAACTCCATTGCAGAGCTAGTGAGCGCTAACCTTTTTCTGTTTGATTAGTTGCAAGGACTGTGGTGATGACGGCTTAGATCTCGCTGGGAAGCTCTGAAAGTCATTCCCACTTCGAGAAAGAAACCTGAAAGTCACCCCTCCTTGACGAAGAGCTTCTGTTAAGGTTGGCTGTGGTGGGAGCACGAGCATCAAACAAAGTAGTGAAATGGCATCAGAATTTCAGCTGTAGGTACATGGTTTGCTTGTGTTCTTCCAAGAGGAAAAGCAGTGAAGAGGTGGTGACCAGAGAATAAGGATGGGTTTGGTTATTGGCACAACACTAAATGAAACCCCTGCTCTACCACACCCGTGCTTTCCACATCTGCTTTTGTGCCTGTTCTTTAGCTGATACTGAGAAAATGTTTTAAAATACTGGTTTGCCATATTCTTTTAATGGAGGTATCGACTTTCCTGTGGGTGTTTAACAGAGCTTGAACCTTGTGCTTGGGCTGACGTCACTGTCATCTCTGTGGAGTGGCAGATATGACAATACCATGTGCTCCCCCTGCTGTTACGAGCTGCCTTCTCACGCGTACACAGAGCTTCTTTTTGAAAAGTAAAGTAATACTGTGGTTTGTGGTTCTGAAAGATGATTAATGTCAGATAGGGCCCATTTTTGCTTCGGGTATTTTGGTGAGTCTTTAATGCAAGTTAAAGATGAAGTCAGGGTCATTGGGACAGTGTTAATACCGTTAGCCGACAATTATAACCTGCCCTTTTTTTACACTGGGAGCTGGGGGTGTCTTAGATTTGCCTCCAAGCTGACTATTCTACTCTAACTACTTTAAAAAGTGAAGTTAATAATATATTGCTAGGTGAGGCCATTAAAGAGCTGCCGTTTTCGTGGCCTGCCCAGACAGGCATGGTATTTTCCCTCTTTCATTGCACTTGAATTTACTGCAAAAAGCTGAGGTTTTTTTTTCCCCTTCTGGAAAAAGCAAAAATAAAACTCTTTGGAAACTAGATAAGAGTTGTTGAAAATGTGGAAATCTACCAAAAGCTTAAGTGTGTGTGTGGAAGAAGAATACTAGGGCATCATCTATTAAACCAAGCTGTATTTTACAGATGAACAGTCCTTAAAATGCTGGTGTTACTTTTTAATGGATGAACCTAAGCACATCTATGTGAAATAATGTGTGTAATGTATGTGGAGTAATTAGGTATTCCTTCCTAGTGAGGGGAAGACATGTGTCTAAAATAAACTGAGCAGAATTTTTGAATTAAAATGAAGTAATAATATTAAGTTATTATTAGTAATCTTTATTAAAACATCTTTAATTTCTTTTAACATTCATGTAATAGAATCTGATTTACTGGGAGTGGCATTTAATTAATTTAATTCAATTTAGAGAGTTAACTCTATTACATATTAGTACAGAAAATTACCTCTGAACAGTCATTTCTCACTGGTGACATGCAATAAGTTAATTTAGCTCAGAGTTCGTTTGGGTGCATTGTGAGTTCTTGGTGAAAGTTGCTATGGTGACAGCCTGCTCAGCCCGAGCTGTCATCTCCCACAACACCCCCCCAGCCCCTCTCCGCGCAGTGCCACTGCGGCTGCCAGGCTGTAAACACGGACAGATGGATCCTCTCTGCTCCCGGCCGCTCTCTGGTCGGGGTCCTTGCAGGGAGCTTAGTTGGTTAAATCTTGCGCGGTGCCAGGGCTGCTGCGTGTGGGGCACTCGGGAGCCTTCCACAGAACACTGGGTCGTTGGACCTGCTGCAGCTCTACCCTGTGCACATCAGGGGTTTTTCTCACTCTGTTCAAGAAATTGAGCTGAGCTTTATTTGGTTTTTTTGGCTTTATCTTAGCTGCAGTGAAACGATTGCAGAATACCAGTCAGATGGTGGTTTACTTTTGTTCAGGAAATTTCCCTGAAGAATCTGAAAAGAAGGTGGTCTGAAAAATGCTGGAACCACTTCCTTCATGTTCCTGAACAATTTAAATCTTGGTTTTTGTATGTGGCATTAATACATGAAGGCACTGGAGACCTAAAAAGATCTGTTTGGTTTGAACTGAATTAATGAAGAGTTTGCTTCAGATTCTGTGTTGAATCTGACATGAAGAGTTGGCTTCAGGTTTTCCAGGCTTTGCTGTCAGGTAGACAAACTCTCAGTTCGAAACAGAAAAGTCCAGTGAAGAGGAGGCTGTCTTTGGGAAAGTCACCGAGAAGAACACTGCATGTGTGAATGTTGTGGACATTTAGGAGGAAGTCTCAGAAGAACTTAGAACACAGATTTTAAGTTCAGTATATTCTCTTTTTTTCTCCTTCCAGATCAGAATGCAGGCTTCAGCAGTAGCTTGTTTTTCCTCTGGAACATGACTTTAGTTGGGTTTATCTGAGTAAGGGACCAGTCTTATTTTGGGGCTTCAAATTTTTCTCAGCTGCTCGTCTCCGAACATGAGAGAGTGACATTTCCATAGGAGTGCTTGTCTTTACAGTACTAGGAACTGCATCCAAAATAGGATGTAGAACCCCAAATGTTTATCTAGATATGAAATGTGTGAAATTCATAGGTGCAGCCTCCTAAAGCAGTAACGATGTCCCCATGGTTTTGTATGTTTTTAAGAACCTACTTGCTCAAAGGATTGGTTCTAAAATAACCTTGTTATATTTAACCGAACACATCTCCAGTTAGCCCAGTACAGATTCAGACTTTGAAATCTAAAGCCAAAATATTTCAGGTTTAGCTTTCATTAAGTTGCCTTACATAGACAGGGGCTCTGGGTGATGCTGCCCGAGACTTGGACTATATCCACGCTGCTGGGGAGGAGGGGAAGCTGCTCCCTGCCGAACTCTGCTGGCCCTGCTCCAGTTACTCATACTGACTGATTTAAAACGATAGCTCAGGTATCTCCATGCTATCTTATGACTGTAATGTAAACACACTCTTAAGCCGTCTTTTGAGATAGAATGTGAACTGGAACGGTTATGCCAAAATTAGAGGCCATTTACTGGTTGCCCACGAGATTGTTACTATTTTAGTATTGCACGTGAAATATTCATTTGGTGCCGTAAACCTGTGTGACAGTAGAGCCAATGCTTTGTGTTTGCACAGGGCTCTAGTCAATTTGACATGTATACCTAGTCCTGTGATTTGAGCAGCACAGCTAATGTCAGTAAAAATTACACTGAAGATCTCACTAGCAGACTTGTAATCTGCAAGCAGCCAGCTCCACGCTTCCATGGAAATGTCTGAAAGGAGTTAAATACGGTGCAACCTGCTCCCCCTGAATCCACCCCCTGAAACGTAAATAAAATAATAGGAGAAGCTGTATTTCTAGTTTGCAGAACAGAAATCTGTGTGTATGTGCAGTGAATCAGATGTCCAGGCTCTGTCGGACCCAGTGCGGGTTTGATCCGAACTGGCGTGTGTGCACGCCGAGCAGGCCTGAGGCGTCCCTAGGGCACTGGTCTTGGGTGCACGAGCAGGCTGCCTCCGCAGCCGGTAGGTCTGACGTGTTCCGGACGCATTGATCTCACTGTCCACATGTTGAGATATTGATCCATAAATACACGCTGGCAATTCCAGACGTTCCACACAAATAGCTGGAGTTCTTACCTTCTTCCCAGCTCAAAGTTCGCAGTGGAAAAAAGAGGTTGTACCTGACATCGCACGAGTGCTTTAGTATTTCCAGTTGTCCCTGGTGGGATGCTGGCACTGACTGCTCTCTGGGACACCCTGAAACTCCAGGGACATCTGCCTTGCTTGCACATGGGTGCAGCACATACGTTCTCAGTGTGAGCTACATGCTGCAGCTGAAGAGATGTCTAGAGAGGCAGTCCGGGGTAGAAGTGATGGATGTGAGAGAGATCGCTCTACAGTACCCAACCTCTGGAAGCGTTTACACTACGATCCACTCTCTCCTCTTCAAGCCCCAGCTGAAGAGCTGCCCTTCAGAATCTCTGGAGACCTCAGCAGCCACATGGGGTGAGCTGGGTCCTTCCGGCTCCGAACAGCTTCTGCTGCAGAAGGGCTGATCCTGGCAGCAGTCGTTTGGTGTTAATCCCGTCCTAAGGCCCAGGTTTGTTTATTTGAGGATTTTTGCCTCTGCTTGCTTACATATTGACCTGTAAGGTGGTGATGAGGGTTGCCCTGTTTTCTCTGTGGTTTTGAACAAGTCTCAAGGCTTGTTCATGTGAACCATAATGAATTAAATTTCAGGCTCTTATGTACAGTAAACTGATCAACACAATTGACACTTGTCCTAATGGTCAATTACTTACAAACGTATTAATTACTGTGCATTTTTGTATTTATCTGCGTGAATGGTTTAAGGAGTGGATTTCTACTGCAAACAATATTTACTGTTCAGTCTGCACCTGTAAGTGGACTGTTGAATGAAGAAAAAAGGTGGCTTGTTTGCTGGTTTAGCACCATTTGTAAATTTGTTCTTTTAAAAAAAAATCCTTTAAATATAAAAATAACATATAAAACATTGTCTAATGAGATTAAATATACAGTCAGCTTAAAATTCAAGGACAGCTTAAAATTCAAGGACTCGGTTCCTGGTTCTGCCCAGACTTCTGATGTGACTCTGGATGAAGTTATTGGGTCTGTTGTTACATGCTTGGGATTTCCCACTAGCACCCGTGGGGATGACACCACCAGCGTTGTGTAATTTAAGTGGTTTTCTGTCTTCTCTAACTCTTTCATTGTCTAGTTACTGATGGGGTTGAATTGCCCAGGGCGATACCTGAAGGGTTGGGAGGGTGAGAGCAGGGGTGAAGGAGGGAGCCTTGTAAAAGGTCATGCCTGAGACTGGTTTCCCAATGGGTGAGATGGTGTGATCCTTTACAGTGGGACCAGATGGTGTTTGGGAGCTTCTCATACCCTGTTGGTGGGCTAGAACTTTCTGTGTGGTTGCCTAGTGGGTTGTTTTTAAATCAGTTGGTGAAATTCCGGTGTTTCTGAACACTGGGGGAAGGAAGACAAGCGGGGAGTTCTCTAGCTGTGAAGAAGGCTGAACTCGCTTTATCTGCAAGTCTTGTATCAGAAACCTGAAAAAACTCTGCGAATGTGTTTGTTCAGAGCTGCCCTCTCCCTCCCTTGTGAAACAGTTTCTTGCACAAGCTAATTCATCTCGGTGATGACCTACCTGTCCTTTTTAGACAGTCTTAACACTGTCGGGTTTTTATGTTATTAACATGAGTTATTACATACTTCTAACAGCTTCACAATTTTCCTTTTTTAATAAGCAAGTTGCTTTTCTTATGTCAGTGTATTGTCCTGTTCTGGAGGTGGGAACCGAGTTTACAGGAGTCTGGATTCAAAGTTAAAAGTGTGGTGATGTGACAGACGAAATACGCCTGTGCTGAAATGTCAGAGGCTTCAGGACAGATGCAGCTGAGACCAGCTTCTAGCACGAGGTGTTTATTTACTTGTCGTTGCTTTACAGTGGGTGCATATTTGGACAAGTCTGTGTGTGGAGTGATGTGCGTGGTTAATACTGGTGTTTCAGTTACAGGAGTTCATAAATGCGGCTTCGTGTTGCCTGTAAATTGGAGAACTCTCAATTGAAAGAAGACAGACAAATTGTTAAGTCTTGAAAGTTACCATCTGTTACCAGTCCGGGTCCTGAAGGAATGTAGCTGTGATAATTTAACCATTCCATTACCTGATCTTGATTCATAGCTTGGGCTTTTGGGTTTGAGGCCTGATGTATGTGGTCCAATTTCTGTTCACCAGTGAGGCTGTGGTAGAGCCCTGTGTGTGCGCTCAGAGCCTTCAGTAAACACCAGAGAGTTTGACTTGCACTGAAAGAGCATCATATTTGCTTTGGATTATCAATCTATTGTTGATGACAACCTATCAGCCTAATTAGCTGTGCCATTTTTAATGGCACAGCTAATTAATTGTGAATTTAAAATTAAAATTATAATCAGTGCTAACATGGAGGAAAGCAGCGAGGAAAACATTAGAAGCTATTGGAAGTTTAAGCATTCTTCACAAGACTACGGCACGTGAAACCAACCTGGAGAGTGTCAGGTGGGATTGAAGAAAACTTAAAAATACATCACACAAAACAGCTTTTCTGTCTTTCCCTGAAAAGTGTTTGGCACCCTCTCTGCAGACAGATCTGAAAGAGAAAAATGTAGGCACTGTTCAAGAAAGGGGAAGTAAATCTGGTATTTGAGCGCTGAAGTATGCAAGGATCTATGTTTTTATTAGGAGCGTCTCCAGTTCTTAAGAGAGGAGTTAGGTTTGTGAGCGTAGGGTTGTGTCAGTAGAGCTGGGCCGGGAGGTTTGCTGCACAGGAGCTCTGCACAGGGTGGGCTGTGATGGGCTTACCAAGAGAACACAAACTTCTCCCTAGCGGAGGGATAACGTGTAATTCAGTATTGGTACGATTTCAGTTACTCAGGAACAAAGTGGAGAGAGCGAGGACTGACCACATCTTAAACTTACTTAAAAACCAGCAGAAGCTGGGGACAGTGGTGCCTTCCAACCTGAGAGAAATGTGCTTGCTTTGCCATGGCTGAAGGCAGTGAGGGAACCGGCTAAGGTGGATTTGGAGCTCCATTTTACATACAGGATTGTAAAAAATATTGCTAGAAAGGTTCTTCAGAGCTCGTCTGTTCCATCCTCTTCTCCCGAGACACAATCACCAAAAATCATGTCTGTAGGTAATGCTCAATCATCCTTATTGTTAGTAATGTAAATCTTAATGTCCCTGGCTGCTGTGTAAACCCAGCAGGACTTGTCTTACTCACTGTGGGATAGAGCAAATTATTTCCTCCTCTTCCTTTGTATTTTTTTTTTTTCTTTCTTCGTGTACCCAGTGTCTTCCACAATGAACTATGTCTTTGCTTTCTGTCTGCTGTGGTAGTTCATGTTTCCAGATTCCTATTTCCTCTACGCTCTTTGCAGGTCGTCCAGCTTTCTTGAAGAGAGATGGTCAGCTCTGGGTATGGGCAGTGCTGTAGGGAAGGCTCTAAGATTCCAGACTGCAGTAGAAGGGTTACTTTGAGCCTCATAGCTGGTTATTTATTCCATTACACCACTTGTCTTCTTACAATAACCTGATCTTTTTGCTTCTGTTGGGTTTGTAATCTGCTCAGACGTTGCAATTTTTCTGCTATGAGGTGAATTGATGGCTGTTGGGCATTTAATTCTTCCTGCCTAATAATGTGACTTTCCTTATTGAATTGCAGTCGCTTTTTTTCACACCACTTCTCCCATTTATCATTGCTGAGTTCTGATCCTATCACACAGCAATCTGATCACCCCCATCTTCTTTCTCTCTAGCTTGGTGTCATTTGCAGATTTAATAAGGATATACTCTAGTCCATCATCCAGTTGTTAACGAAAATATTGAACAGCGTAGGCTCAGATCAAGTCCCTGTGGAATCTATTCTGAAACGTACTTCTGTTTTGACAGCAAACCATTGATTCTGCCAGAGAATATTTCAACCAATTTTACATTTAGCTCACATTTCCCCAATTTGCTTATGACAATATCTAGTAAGAATTTAATGTCATAAACCATTACCAAGTTAAGATGTATAGAGAGAGCTTTGCATAGTGGGACACGGATGGAAAATGTGAGAAGAACAGGTAGAACTTGTTTGAACTGAAGCAGATGGCTGGGTCTGAGGGGAGGGAGGGACAAATGAGCGTCAGGGCAGGAGTTTAGGGGACAGCTGGATTTGTGGATGTTCTGCTCTAGAGTCAGAATAAAGAGAAGTAGGTGGTGGGTGAAGTCCTAAACATTTCTCTTATTTCAGACGTTTCCATAAAGCCAACAGTTCAGCAG
>NW_010399421.1:38562-45664 GCF_000710305.1 Buceros rhinoceros silvestris
CAGCAGGTAACACCGTGCTTAAACAGATTAGGAAGAAAAACAGAAGATGAGAAAAAGAATGTAAGAGCTGACAGACAGATTCCAGGAAGACATGGCTATCTCAACCGCTTCTGGGAAAGGGGCTGCATTAAGACACCAAGTTCGAGCCAAGCATTAGAAACCTCAGAAGCTCTTACAGCTCAGTTCAGAGACAGAGGTTAGGCTGAGAGGTGCTGTGGAGAGGGGCAGAGCGTCAAAGCCAAGTAGGAGCAACAGGGAGGGGGGTGTTGCTTAAGACAAGCCTGAAACATGCATGTGCTGTCAGGACCCCAGGATGGAGAGATGAGAGAAGAGGAAGGGTAAGGGAGCAAATGGCGCGAGCGAGGCTTAGGGTACTGTGTGGAAAGGATGCGGAATTACCTGAGGAGGCACAAGGACTAAGAGAGAGCAGGTCACAAACTTCTTTGCTAGTGATTTGGAGAGGTTTTGTTTGCACAGCTCCTATTGCACACTGACAGAGATGAGGCCTGTACCTTGTAGGGGTATTGATTGTTCTTCCATCAGTAACTGAGGCGGTATCTGTTTAAAATGTATTAATTCAAGTATTTAAACTGCTCCATTATTCCGTGATTTATGAGACTATAATTTGCTTAATTTTTCCTGTTAATTCCTGTTAATTTCCCCCAAAAGATTTCTACTCTCTTTTCTTTGTTTATACAGACTTTATCAATGTTGGCTTCTGCAAACATATTGTGGACTCATAGTTTTAGGGACACTTTATATAAAACTGTGGGAAAAGGCTCTAGTAAATAAATTTTCTGGATCTGTTTTGGCCTAGTTTCCTAAGGAAATGAGGCTTATGGGATCAGGTTGTATTCCTGTCTTGGTCTCCTCATTTAGCTTTAAAAATACCTGGCCGATCCTGACCAAATGCGGTAGGAGGTCCACAGAGGTTCCTTGGGACATGTGGCTGGGTGCAGAAAGCCCCTCAGTTTGTGCCATTCCTTGCCTCTCCCTCTTGCCTGCTGAGGGTGTAGGGAGAGGCTCCACGGTGAATTCAGTGGTGGTCTGTCCTGGTTAGTCTGCTGGCTGGCCAGTCACGCAGCCAGCGGGGAGCTTTGGACAAGCCACGGTGCTGTGAACACCAGCCAATGTCTGTTGAAAAAACAAATGTTTCGTGCTTCAAAAATTGTGAAATGCAACCAAATGCAATAGACTTTCCAGCTTACTTTAATATTTCTGTGGTTCTAGCTGATCCAGGAATGAAGATTAAAATAAAACCTTCCATTTCTAAGAGGTGATACAGAAGTCTCACTCTTGGGAAGATGGTTTGCGACTGGCTTGTCACCATGGGCCCTATCAGTTGTTACGATTTCCTCATAAAATACTGGTTTCCCATAGACGGTTGTAAAATCTTCCTGGATGACAGGTTTTCAAAGGAGGTTTCCCAGCATCAAAATTAGGAGGTAATTTTTGACTGAACTGCAATGCGCTGACCAGACAACAGATACATTTCAGCATTTAATATGTGGGCTTCTATGGTGGGCAGTTACCTGCTAACTTCATGCAGTGATCGTATGTCTGAATATAGTTTGGAATCAATTATGCTCCTATCTTGATGAAGCCTGTGAAATGTGCTCAGGTGAGCAGATGAGACTGGGAGCTGCAGAGTGGGGTTTCAATTCATCCAGCGTAGCTGCCTTCTCCTGTGAAACCAGAACTGTGGGTTTATGGTTGGAGAGCTCTGTCAGCCAGTGCACCTAAAGATAAACAGGACTTTAAGACTACTCCAAAACAAGCAGGAAAGCCCTCACCTTTAGGTCTTTCCTGAATAAAATGTCTCTTTTTCACAAAACCCATGTTAAAAAACTATTCTTTCTCCTGTCGCCAGAAAAAGGCTCTGCAGATGTGATGAAGCTGGTGCAGTTCTAGATGTGTGTTCAGAGCTTTGATTTCTTCTCTGGAGTTGGAAGCTCTGGCTGTTCTAATTAATTATGCAGAGTATAACAATGCATTAAAATAGTTCTAATCAGTTGCAGTTCAGGGAATATATAAGCAATAGCAATTAGAAAGCACTAAAGCTGGTTCCTGGGGGCGTGAGGCTGAGATGGGCTATAGGACCGCACCGCATGCCATCGCTCCCCCTAAAGCCGAAAGGAGGCTGGAGCAGGGATGAGGATTAGATAGCCTGTCTTGTCAAGGAACTTCCCTGGGTGTCTCCGAGCAGCAAATGACTCGAACTAGAGTTGTCGAAGATGGTCGAGAAATCAATCGTAGCCATTGATCAAAAGGTTTTCCCAAGAACATTGCAGCTTCCTGTTCATTGCTAGTCTGACTTCATATTTCCTGGCAAAAATTTGAGTTCTGTGTAGAAGGTGTCAGATGGTAGAAGTGAGAGAATTCTGGAGAGACTATCAGGAAAAGTGTGTTATGGCGAGAGGTTTTAGAGTGGGATGCTGAAAGGCGAAGGAAGGAGGCAGGAAACCTTGCAAAAGTCGGGAGAGGGAAGCGGAGAGGAAACCTCTGGAGGAGGAAGTGGGAGAAGATGTGCTGTGGTCAGGTAGGGGCCAAATGGAGGGGGGGAATAATGTTAAACCAGGAGATGACTTTATTCCTCCTGAGTGTTAGATAAATGATATGTCCAGGAATTAGTACAGTCAAAGCATTTCTTTAAATAGTGTTAAAAGTTCTAAGACCATAGTAATGCACATAGCGTTACTCTGAACCCTGAACAGGAGCTTTGGTGTCAAACTCCAGCTTCGGTTAAATTTTTAAAACTATTATGAGCACTATTGAAAACTATTTTGAGGATTCTCTTGGCTTTAGACTGTAACTTTTCTGCGTTTTTTTTTCAGGAGAAGTTTGTGTTCTTGGGGGAGGGGAAGATCCAGGCAGAAAATTACCTACTTTTGAATAGAAGCGCTAGGAAGTAGGATTTTACACTGTAGTTTACTGAAATACCTTTACTTTTGCCAGTAGATGTCACTGTGGATAAAAAATACCAGTGCTTAGTAGACAAAGGAGGTAATTTGTTAAATGAAAATTCATCCTTTGAAAGTAGATTGGGGGGGCAACAATTTTTTCCCGAAGAAAGACTTTTTTCAGCGTACAAAAATGGATTTCTTGCTAATCAGGACGTGTTCTGCCCACTACCATCCTGTATTCCCTGGTTATCTTCCCTGGACTCGGGTAAGTTCATGGCTTTCTCTCCTCCACAGAGGTGTCTGTGTACAAGCATGCCCTTGTTCAGCTCTGTTTTGAGAGCATTTAGTGTTTGGGGGTTGCTTTTAACAAGCACCAGTTGTCGCTACGGTGTGTATGTGCGGGGAATTGGACATGGAGGAAGTGGCTTCATTAAGGTTGATTTGGAGGGGGGAGCAAGACGAGAAAAAAAATTGCCCCTATGATTGGCTGGGAGAATAGCTTTGAATTACGGGATCCATCTGTTTCCTGTAATGAATTCATAAACCCATCAAACAATGACCTGAACGAATTGCTGAAGGAAAAAAATAATACACTAGCATGATATGTTTAACGCAGTGAGGCACTGGCATTGTATAATCAAAAATTCTTCTCACATCCAGCACTTTGTAATGGAGCTGCTGTGTTTAATAGAAGCTGTAAATAAATCCTGTCACAGTAGCGGCCAAGAATGCGTTTCTGGGTTTAACTGTTTCTCTTCTGGAATGTCTGGTCCTTGAAGGCTTTAGAAAGGCAAGTTTTATAGAGCTGGAGTGGGGGATTCTGAAATAGAAAGAAATGTTAATGAGGTGAATGAAAGGAAAAAGCTGCCATAAATCAGTATTATGTGGCTTAACCAGTTTCTTTCATTTATGCATGTTCTTTCCTTATGTCATAGAAATGTACTTAAAAGCTATTGTTGTAATTGAAATCTGTTAGACTGATCCTATTCATTACATTAATAAAATCCACCTACAATTGCTCGTAACACTTTTTTATGCAGTTGGGATTCCCGAGATTGTAATCATCAAAAAGCATATGGGGTAATTATTGGATTTGTTTGGGTAAAATTGGATTAAGAAGTTTCGATACCATTAAGTACTGATAATTATTACAAGCAAGCTCATTGTTTAGTATATGTTCAGCTCTCAGAATGTAGAATAAGCAGATACCCATCACAAACATCTTAAGAGCAAGCAATCTCAGGGCTTTTCTTTTACGCCTTTAATTGTATTTTGCAAGAGGCTTTCTAGTGAAATGTTCTGGCTCTAGCTCTTTAATCATGTGCTAGTTACGAAAATCACTTTGTATTCACCCCTTCCCCCCATAAATTTTAAATAACATTTTTAGCTTTAAAGCAAATTTAGCCGTAAAGGCTACATTTTAATTCTGGATTTCCAGCAGCTGCCCACCTATCATGCCCGTGGCGGTGGATTACTTTCGGGTGAAAGGGCAGACAGGCTGCTCCTTCAGGGACGGCCGGGGGCTCTGCAGATTGGCAGCCCGGCCCCTGGGGCTGATTAACCGTACAGCGCACAGAGCGGCCGTGTGGCGGCAGGCCCCGCCGCCCACGCACCGCCAAGCTGGAGGCAAAGGGCTCCTGTCTGCTTCGCTTCCAGCCTGCAGCGCGCTGAACTAGGATGTCTTTGTGCGTTGTGTGTTCTGCAAGGGGCAGCCATCATCTCCAAAGGCATCCGCTGTAGGAAGGAGAATGTCTAAACGGTTTATAAAGACGTTCTTAGAGCGAGTATCATATGCCAGTTAATAACCAGGACATCTCATGTGGACACTTTGGATGGTAGTTGTTTCTCATGGTGCATATCAACTGAAAATTGCTGCTTAGACATTGCTGAAGGCAACTTTAATAAATAGGTGTGGAGGATTTTTTTTGAAGAAGGCAGTTGTATTGTCTTTGTTACATTCTCCAGATATTGTCGCTGTATTTAGAGTCTAAATTTAAAAGCTAAACTCTGACTTCATATGCAGCCAGAATTTGGGAAGCCAGCCTGTTCCTATGATGCTGTTCACACTTTTTGCATTATTTCCTGTCAATGGCATAATTAAACGGTAATTTTCCAGCTACCAGGATTCGTATCACAGTGTTCTTGCAAGAGCTTCCATTTAACTAAAAGAGATTTTGATTTACAAAATAAAAAACACTTTGCTGTGTTGTTGTTTTAGAGAAAAAACAGTAATGCTAATAAACAAAGATTTTTATTCTGAAGAATAGTGTGTTCGTTATTTTGATTTTCTTTGTTCTTTTCTGTCTGCTGTGGTTCAGATATGTAGAGGAAAACACTGTTTCTACCACCGAAATTGGGTTTCTCTGGCCACACCTTTGTCATGAAACCGCTTTGTTAATTCACGTGAAAGCCAAAAGTGTCGTGTATTCTGTGACTTGCGTTAGCGATGGTTTATATAGTTATATATATGTGTGTGTGTATATATGTGTGCACCTATCTGGAAGTATCAGATGCGATTCATATATTTATATACAGTCCTGAGAATGTAATGGCTGCTCTTTAAAAAGCAGCCTGCCTTGCTCTCTAGAATATGTTTCCAATTAATTCATATTCATTAAGAAAATCTCAAGCCCAGACAAATACTGACTCTACTGGCATTGTGCCCATTAGTGGTTTTAATTCTCTTGCACCCCTTTTTAATTCCATAGAAAAGTAATTTCTTAGTTCAAAAAGATAAGCAGATCAGTGGAGGCTCTAGGTTCTCACGTGGCCGTGCGGTTGCCCCTCCAGCCTTTCTTCCCAGCAGATCGGGACCTCGGAGTAGCTCAGGCTTTGGTGGGCGAGCTGGGCTGGCTGGCTGGGAGCCGTGGGGTGGCAGTGTGTCGGAGCTGTCCTCACCCACCCCACTGCCGCCTCCTGCCCGGTGTCCCCTCTGGGCTGCTGGCACAAGGCTTCGTGTGGCTGGTCTGTTACTGAGTTGGAGGAACCTCCCGGCTGAACTGGTTCATAGCTTTTGGTAGATCAGACCGTGTCTGGAGGGCTCTTTCAGAATCACATCCTTTGTAGAAGCACTGAGTACTTCAAATTGCAAGTGTTTGCAACTGCTTACATCATTGTAGTAAAAGTAGTAGTAGGTAAATGCTTAAATCTCTGTCATAATAGTGGTAGTAACAGCAGAAATGATACCCCAAGATCTCTAATTTTCCCATTTGTGCTCTCCATCTCCCAAATGAAATGGAAATACACAGTTTTCTCAAAAACAAAGTGATACTATTGCAATTATCTGTTCAACTTGTCAAAGCTAGCAGAACTTAAGGGGACTTGGCTTTTGAGGCGCCTGCAGGTTTAACGCAGGCCCTTAGGCGCACACAGGCACAGGTCTAAGGCGGAGACACCCGGGATGACGCGCGGCGAGAGCCTAGAGTGGTGTGACCCGCCGCAGCCATGTGTGCCCTCCTGTGACAGACTGTCCGGAGAGAGACTGACTGCTGCTCGGAGCGAGGGTCAGCTCGGTTCAGAGGGTGCACTGCAAGGTTTTAAAGTCCGGGTGGAACGGTAAAGTCAACAGGACTTAAAAAAAACCCCGTTGAAACTAGGGAACACTTTGTATCCTGTGGATGACAGATCTATATTGGGGAAAAATAGTGTTCACATAGATGCTGCGTATGCAGATTTGTTAAGTGAAATGAATTATTCTGCTTTTTGTGACATTTTTCATCAATTTTTTTAATTGTCACAGTTAGGATAAACTATTTGATTCCAAAGCTGGTGGCAAATTTTGAAAAGGCAGAGAAGGTTTTAGTCTCTGCTCTTCAGATGTTAATGGTAATTTAATTTTTTTTTTATCTTCAAACTTCCTTTTTTGTTTCAGAAGTAAGCATAGGTGAAATTGTTTAGGCTTCCAAAAGAAAAGTCTTGGAGAAGCAAAATGCCAGTGGTTGCTCTCAGACTTGAGATATTTTTGCTTGTCCCTCAGCACTACCTTGATGCCTGTCACTGCTTGCTGCTGCCGTGGAAGTCGCTCGGCGTTCCAGGTGTGCCGAAGCCTGGAGAGAGGCCGAGTGCTGGGTTTATAGAGTGTATGAGGAGATGAGGGGCAGTTTTGCACTTGTTGGACATGCTTGTGTGGTTCTGCATGTCTAGGAAGCCCCAAGGGTTTCTCCTGGGCAGCCGAGCAGCTCTGGTCAACAACGCTGCCA
>NW_010399421.1:45778-47936 GCF_000710305.1 Buceros rhinoceros silvestris
AAGTGGCCGAGACCGCCTGGTGTGGTTCCCTGCCAGGCACGGCTGTCCCCGGCCGGCACCGTGCCGCCCCAGCTCCCTCGTGGCTGTTCCCGAAGAGACCTGGCACTGCAGACCTCGCCGTGCCAAGCGACGCAGGCAAATGCTGCCGCAGACCACGCTGGGTCTGTCCTGCTTGTTTCAGGCAAGGTTGGTATGGGGCACGCCAGAAGTGTCCCTGGAGCGCAAATGGAGAAGACTGGGCTGTCCTGAAATGCTTGATGCAAAGATTTAAGTAAAGGCGGCGAGAAAAGAAAAGCTTTGTGCGAGTGCTGAGTAAGCTGGCGGATCAGGTCTTGTAACTTGGGGTTTGGGAGATCATTAGAAGCCTGAGAATTTATGCTTTCATGGCTGTAGGCAGTGTGATTGGGCGTTAATATTAGAAACCTCACCTCCCAAACTGCCGAACCACTGCACTGAGAGGCAGTGGGGGCTTGCGATGGGCGCAGCAGCTTACCCTGCAGTTTAAGCGAGCGTTCTCTTCAATACTAAATCGTCACATCTCCTCTCTCTTCTCCTCCCTCCCCTTTTAAACCATACAGAGGTTTATTACAGGAAGGAGTAAAAGGTTCAGGCAGTGCAGGAGGCAGCGCGTTCTCTCTGAGCAGAGAGTAACCAGGATTTATCCTTATGTTCCAGTAGTGTTTCTAGACGTTGTATTTTGTCCTGCTAGTAAAGAGGTGGCTAAAAGTGTAGAAAAGGAACAGCTGAGACACTATTTAATATATTTAAAGGTTTTAGTCTTGAAAGATTCAAGAAAAGCTTGTGTCACTCTGGTGCGAAAATACTGATGTACAAATATCTGTAAAACTATATTTCTCTGCCATGAAAACTTCAGTCACGAGACTTTGCGTATGTGTCTACATAACAGGTAAAGCAGGAGTAACGTAAATTAATCTTTACTTGAAAACTTTTTTTACAGCTTCTCATCATCTGGAAACGTTCCCCCCCACTGATATACACTCCTTTTCAGTTGAATTAATTTTCTGAAATGCAAATTTCACAGCATGCTGCTTTCTGCGTCCTAATAACTCCAGTTCAAAGCAGCAAAAAGTTACTCTGTGCCACTGTTCCTTACAATGATTTCTGCACGTTATGTGAGCATAACAACAATTATTTCTAGCCATCCTTTTATTTATTGGGCTTTACTCGCTGTTTTGGGGTAGGTGTTCTAAGACATCTTGTTTTGACACAATCCAGGATGTCTTAGAAATGCTGGAAGTGGAAGCATCGAAGAAACTTTTTCACTTGCTCTGTTGTAGAGTTGATAGGAAATCAATGTTTTTCTTCCGAAGTGTTGTACCTTCCTGAACCGTGTTTAGTGTAAACACCCAGACGCATACTCAGACACACGCGCTGGTGTGTCTGGAGCCCCCTGAGCGTTGGTGTGAACTGGGTTGTGTGATTGTTCAGTCTTCAGCCGAGATGCTCTCTGCTCTTGCCGTGCAGGGGGTACCAGCTATTTCTGGTAACCAGCATCTCGGTTGTGTGGTGCTGGTGACTGGGGTGCTCGGGAAGTGGGATGGGTGTGAGATAAGGCTGGGGGGTTGTACGGTTAAAAACAGACGCATTGGCTTTCACGAGGGGTTGGCTGTGAAGCCCCTGTCAGCTGTATTCTGGTACGTAGATTTTACAGCTGTACAAAATCAGGTTTTTCAGATATAGATTTCAAAATGTTTATAAAAATGTTTTAGGAGGCAACATCCATAGCAAACGAGCCCTGGGTTCTGGTCGTAACACTTCCTCATTTAGAATATGTATATTTAGACTGTATTTTCCGTGTCATCCATGTTTTGCCGACTGTTGTTTGGGAGACTGAAATACTTTCTCCCTTTGCTCAATTACAGCAAAAAACCACATGACTTTTCTGATATTAAAGCCCTTTTTTTTTTTTGTTTTCTTTCTGCATAGTGCCAGAACCTATTAAGACCAGTTTAAGCCAGCCCCAACCTGCCGGTACCGGTACCAGTACTTCCACCAGCACTATTACCAACAGCAGCAATGGCAAGCGTGCGTCTGCCAATGGGCAGCAGCCAGCCGCGTCCCGTTACCTGCCTCGAGAGGTGCCTCCACGCTTCCGCCAGCAAGAACAGAAGCAGCTCCTAAAGCGGGGTCAGCAACT
>NW_010399421.1:47987-58232 GCF_000710305.1 Buceros rhinoceros silvestris
CGAGAGGTTCCCTCCCGCCTCCCGCCAGCAAGAACAGAAGCAGCTCCTAAAGCGGGGTCAGCCACTGCCGACTGGGACTCTGACCGGCACCAGCCCAGCCCAAGGGACTGGGCAAGCAGGGGCGAGTCCTCCTCCGCAGCAAGGAGCAGCCAGAACCTATTAAGACCAGTTTAAGCCAGCCCCAACCTGCCGGTACCGGTACCAGTACTTCCACCAGCACTATTACCAACAGCAGCAATGGCAAGCGTGCGTCTGCCAATGGGCAGCAGCCAGCCGCGTCCCGTTACCTGCCTCGAGAGGTGCCTCCACGCTTCCGCCAGCAAGAACAGAAGCAGCTCCTAAAGCGGGGTCAGCCACTGCCGACTGGGACTCTGACCGGCACCAGCCCAGCCCAAGGGACTGGGCCACCAGGGGCGAGTCCTCCTCCGCAGCAAGGAGCAGGTGGACAGCATCATCCCAGTAAGACCCAAACAGGTAAGAAGCGAGACCCGGTGGGATGTCGGCTCGTTCTTTACGTAGTCGTGCCCTCCGCCATCACCACCAGTGTGGCAAAACTCAGGGAGCATTAAGAAGTGCCTTGAAATAACAGGGTTCAAAGCGTTTGTTGCTCTTCTTACAGAGTGTATTATGTGATTTCTGGGATGCAGTTCTAAAAGATTTTCTGTTTATTTGGATGATCAGACCTGGGGGATCTTTCTCCAGGTTTTTTCTGTTTTTTTTATTGTTACAATGGATACGATCTTCAGGAAATGTCAGTATTTCTTCAGCGATCATTCTTACAGAAGCATTGTTAATTTGAGTATTTCCAAGTTTTTGACTAACATTTTGGCAATCTCTTGCATATAATTATATGTAAATAAAAGATAGAAACTTTGCTTTTCTATGGGGCTTTTCTTTCTGCCTTTACTTGCTATTTTCACATTAAGAAAATAATAGGTTGGGAAAAGCAGTTGAGTATCTTGGGCCTTCTACCACTTCAGTCCCTTCTTTGCAGACAGGCACACAGACCCTTCCTTCAGCTATTGCAAATACTGTATTGAGGAGTATGTCTTGGCTGCCTTTTTTTTTCCCGAGCTGCTAATGAGAAAATAAGGAGCGGCTAGCTCTCTTTTCACCTGCCCCTCTGTGCTAGAGCTGTGTCGCTTACAGTGGAGGTGAGCGTGGTCAGTCATGGGTATCCATCACTGCCGTGAGAGTGGTGTGTAGGCAAAGCAGGGAGTGTTCTAAGGTGCAGTGATCTACGGCTTAGAAAAAGTTATCTGGATGAAGTCACAAGGGGGTTTGTGGTATCTCGATTAGTAGGAATTTCTGTATGATCTGAAGTGTTGCTCATTAACTCTGTCAGATATCACAGAATTTGGATATGAACTCACTGCAGTTTCTCCCGTTGGGCATGAGTGAATCTTCTGCTATTTTTGCTGTAGTTGCTGCTGTGGTACTGAACTCCTGCAGAGAAAATTATTTGGTGTTGTCCTTAGAAGTTTTAGTTAGGTAAGAAAATTATCTCTTTCTGAAATTAGAGCTTTTATGGGTATTGAGACGGATTTGAAAATACCATGCAGCTGCTCCTCAGAAATGCAAAGCTGAAAAGGCAAAATAAAGCAATTGTTTGTTTGTTTATTTAAAATGTTAGCTATTTTTAGGGGAGGGAAGAAGTTCTGCTTCTGTGTTGTCGAGTATTTGGCTTCAGTGAGGTGGAAAGTAATCAGCTCCCAGCAGTTAGAGCAGCTTTCTCCTCTTTGCCAGTTACCGAACAGCAGGGACGGTGGCTGACCTTTATAGCTCCTTTTTGATTGGAGGTGTTTGTCTGTGAGACTAACGTTCTGTGTTAGAGAGAGATAGATGTATGTGTATATATGTATATTTGTTTATTTTCAGAAATCTAGGAATTATTTATGTGATAGACAGACTGACCAACTCAAGCCGCTCAGGGCATTTGAGGGTCACTATTAGGCTTCTTCCAAGCATCGTTAAAGACATGTCTGAAACATCTTGACTTGATGTTTAAGAATCGTACTGTAAATCATGAAACAAAGTTCACTGTAAACCATAACATAATCCGAAAAAGAACTTGGCTTGTTAGAGTCGAGTCCTAGCTGTCTGACTTTGATCTTGCCAGATGCGTTTGTACCCCGAGGCTTTAGGCGTCTTTCTCTGATTCCTATTTTAACTTGCTGCATAAAATAAGTGTTTGTTTCTGTAGTTTGTCAGCCTGGCAACTGGCAGCAGATGAGTTATGCAGTCAAATTAGTTTTGTTTATTACTCTTGTGCTACTTTTCTGTTACCGCTGGAAAAATTTGGAATACGGTGAAAGCTAATACAAGTGAGAGGAAAAGAGTGCAGCAGCTTTTCAACTTCATATTATATTCCAGATTGCACAGAACAAGGTAACCCATAGCAGACTCTTACCCAAATTGTTACTTGAGAGCAGTTGGTGCACATGATCACAATTGTCGGGTTGTTGTTTACTACGTAAATTCAAAACAAAAGCTTTCGAAGGCACCGGGAAATCTGTGCACACTTGGGGCAGGGGAGAGGATCTTAGACAAGCTAAATCTTTCTTTGGCTGTGTTTTTGCCTGCTTGACAGCAAGGGGTTGTGTTTTGAGACGACATTGTTCGCCCTTCCTCGGGGGTAGAACGGGCTGGGTGCCAGAGCTCCTTCAGCTCTCTGCCCGGCAGGCGGAGCACCAGTGCAGTCACCGGCTGCAGCTGCGGGAGAGGAAAAACCCATCTGCCTAGCTCGGTTATAGCAACAATAGCTGTGTGCCCGCCTGCTCCGTGAGGCCGCAAGGGGAGAGTGGCTCATCTCGCTCCTCAGACACCTCTGTAGCTGTGAAGTACGTGTATTGACAGTCGGATTTGGTCTCTCTTACTGGTGTTGTCTTCACCTTGACGAGCATGAAGAGCAAAGAAGTAAGAGCAGCATCCAGGGAAGGCCAAAAGCTTCTCAGTCTCAGCTGTTTGGATTCAAGTTTCTGTTAGCCTTAGGAAAAAATTCGGAGATTTATATCCTAAAAACATCCAGCACTGAAGTTACGACTTTTCCAGGAAATGTAGTTCAACCCGGGTCATATTTTTGTGAGTATGAAAATAAAGGATTTTAAACATGGGGGTTTTCACTGAGCAGTACTTTGTCAGGAGGAACTGTTTCACCTTCCTCCTCTTACCATCAGTAGGAGCTGTGTTCCTGTAAGTGTCTGCCGCTGGTTCCCTGGGTATTTTCTTTATTAAACAGGCTTTGGAAGCAAAAGATCTCTGGAGAAGTGAAAGGAAGGAACACAAAAATCAAAGTTGTCCAGAAGAATTGGTGTAGGGACACGATCCACTTAGAAACAGGAACTTTGTCTGTCTGAACAGCGCCTGCACAGTAGAAGCGCGATCACTTCATGCACGTTCAGAGTCGCCAGGCAGTCAGTGACATACCAGCACTCGGGGCTGCCGCCCTGCCTGGTAAGCTGACTGCCCAGCCAGAGCGTGTTAGACCAGGGCTGGGGTCTGCCCAGGCAAGTCTCTGTGTGTGGCTGCTTTATACTTAGGATGAACAATGGCAACTTGCTCTTGATGGATGACCTGGTCCTAATCCAAGAGCCAGGACTGTTGTACGTTAGCATCTTGTATCCAGAAGATGTTTAATGTAAATTCATGTCTGTAACTTCTCTTTTTATAGGGTCGTAGTCCTTCATAGTTAACTTGAAATTAAGCAACCACATTCCTTTCAGGGGCTATTTATAACTACCTGGCCACAAGGAAGGCTGCTGGAGAGGCACTGCCAGCCTCTGCGCTGTAAAAATCACACCATTTAATCTTTTTATTCTCTTATCAGCAGTCTCTGTTATCTACTGCCTTGGCCTATCCACAGCACTCATCAGAACTCTAACTGCAATTCATGAATTAAAAAGGATGTTCTGCCAGTGTAAGGCAAGAGGGAATTAATGACCACTAATATATTCTTTGTCAGGTTTATCATCTGGAAATATCACTGAAGTGGATGAGGGTAGAGCTTTTGTGTTTCTCTTCTAAGGTAATCTCTAAAACATGAGCTAGAGAATCTGTGAAGAGAAGAAATTAAAACATTTCAAATGGCGTGGAATATTTCACAAATCTTGTCCCTTTAAAACAGTCTTTTATTCGTTGTTAACTACTATGACGCTATTTTCTGTGGTACTTTATTTACAGTGTTTCCTGTAGACTAGCTGTTTGTCTGGAACTTTTCTCTTGAGCTACAAAGCTTGTTCTTGACATACCGCTTCTGTAATCCTCTTCAGGATTGCACTGGAGGAAAGCTGTATCTGTAATTCAGGGGCAGTATTCTAACTTCTAGTCTAGTTTGTTAGTTTTACTTACAGATGGAGCTTCTTATCTCTTTCCCCTGCCAGCTGACTCCAATAAATGTGGTGAATAGTTAAGTTCCCTCATTAAGGTGTGAGTGGAATGGTCCTTTTGCCATGTGATCTGAAAGAATTAAGGTAATTTCTGGAAGCTATGGTGGGAGATTAAAAATACCCTCCTTTGTTTCTTTACGAATTATGAAGTTTATAAAGGAGTCCCCAGGCAGCCACTGTGTGTTTGATGATTGTAAGAACAAAGATCAAAAGAGGTAATCAGTTTTTCTTGAAGATGCCTTTCACTTTCCTGCAATTCAGCAATGTGAAACCAACATCCATCGACTCAAAAGAAACGTACCATGTCCTGAGGAGTCGTGGTGAAACTTCTGCTTCTTTTGTACCGACGAATAGAGACGTTTGTGGAACGGATCAGTAATGTATTTCCAAAGTCAAAAGAGAAACCGAAGTGAGCAATTCATGCAATGGTCAAACAGAGAGCACGCAAGCCTGGTGGAAACTGAAGAGTTACGCTTTTAACTCGCTCTGTCTGTTCCACTGTCTTCTGGGAAGTGAGAATTTGACCGCAGTTACAGAGATGTATTTTCCTACCACGGGCTGATGCCAGATTCTGTGCTGGAACTTTTTTCTTCTTTTCTACGAAGCTGGAAGTTTTATTTCATGTTTGAAGATTTCTTTAGCTGCAGTTTGTCAGTCAGGCTTGTGGCGTGGTGTGTGCATAGTGGGCAGCTGGAAGTTGCGGAGTGCCATTGTGTGGCAAGTTAACTCATAAATCTGTTTGTATTAACTTGGGGGTTGATATTTTTTAGGATTTTATAAAAACCTGCTTACTGTTAAAGTCGTGTCTGACAATATTCTTTCCAAACATCCAATCCTTAAACTGTGGGTTATTTTAGAGTTCCTTGTAACAAACAGGGCAATTTTATGTGGTTGTAAAGTCAAATTTGGAGAAAAGGTTTAGGCAGAGATAATATCTCGGCTAAAACCAGTCAATAGAGTTGGAAAACAGATAGGCTTAGACATACCGTTGTTTCATCAGCTCTAGTTGTTTCATCAGCTCTAGCAAAGTAGTAGTGACCTTCAAGCTAAAGGCGTGTCTAAACAATTGCACGGTTTAGCCTACTGTCCTCTGGCTGCAGGAGAGGCACGTGTATGCAGAAGTTCTGCAGCATACGAATAAAATCTCATTTCAAAAGTTTGAAATCAGATTTCCCGTGATTTCCTGGAGGCATGGCAAACCGGCTGGGTTTTAATGAGTAAAGCGCATGTGAAAGCTGCCTTCATGGAACTGATTTGCTGAGCTTTATCTCTTTGGGCCCATAGTCTGTAATTGCACTAGCAGAATGACTGTTGCCAGAACATTACTGTGTGTTTGCTTTTAGTTGGAAAGTTGCAGAATTAAAACCAGAAACTTCAGCAGTGGATTTATTCTGGCTCTTCTGTAAGCAATGTTTCTGGTACGTGATAATTTAAACACTAAAATCTATAAAGTAGAAATCGGGGATTGGATAGTATTTATTCATCTCGTTTGCACACTTGCTGTATCTACTATTTCACCATTTATATAGAAAATGCCCTTTGGGGGTTTTTAGAGTGTACTACACGATAGGTGGAAGATGTGCTTTGTTGTATCGTGGCTGGTGATCCTGAAGGGAGGAACTAGCATGGTGGTGATGTTTCTTTGTAAACACAAGAATTGGCTATTTATACTACTCCTGTGGGAGGTGACTGTATGCAGCAGACACATGATGCTTATCTGCAGTAAAACTCTGAACAGCTTTGGATTTTCATGTCACTTGACCTGGCATTGGCCAAAATTTGCAGAGCAGTTCACCGTACAACTCCTCACTCAAAACGTTTCTGCAATGTAAAAGTTTTCCTG
This sequence comes from Buceros rhinoceros silvestris, assembly GCF_000710305.1. Lineage (NCBI taxonomy): Eukaryota > Metazoa > Chordata > Aves > Bucerotiformes > Bucerotidae > Buceros > Buceros rhinoceros. Next base: position 54,216 of record NW_010399421.1, read on the forward strand.
CTAGTGGGATCAAATTTGATGTTTTGCCATGTGTTTAAAAAAAAAACAAAACGGAAGTTGCCAGCATTTGTTTGGATTATATCTTTTGCCAATAGTCTCGTGGAGGTAGCGTTGTAAAGGGATATCCAGGGAGCACCAGCAGTCGCACTGAGTGGTGATTATGTTTGTTTCTTCTCATTTTGTTCCTCAGGGCTTTGTTCAGCATCTGGCAGTGCGTGTTGCCTGGTACCTGTCCCTGGCAATCAGGCAGTGTTACCAGAGGTCACTAGTGACAGGTACATGTTTAGACAAAAGGAAGTTAAAAAACGTTGTACAAGGAGAAAAGCGTAGCGGTTAATGTGGGGATGGGATCTGGCCGTTGAATGCTGTCTGGATGTACTCCAGAGTGAGGAGCATCTTCTGAACTGCAGGAATGGGAAAGTCTGTGAAAGTGAGTCCTGGCTAGTGAAGGGCTTTGCCTCCATGTACATTTTCAAAAATTCCATATAATGCTTTGAATATAGATAGAGAAGAGCAAGTTCTGTGTAGCACAAATACAGGCATTATGAATGAAAAATGATGGTAAAAACTCATCAGTAAACTAATCTTTGGAATGCATTTTTCTGTATTTTGTATGTTATCTGACATCATGCAGCAGAGCATGAAAAGTAAACCTGCTGCTTCAAATCCATTTGACAGTGATTAGAATTTTTCACCAGGAGAAGGAAAAATAGAAATCAGTAAAAGGGTGAATAACTGAGATGCATTTATAGGTTTGCTGCCCTCGCTATGCAAAAACATCCTGGCTCAAAATCCAGGGCTTCTGCTTTGGAATCAGTAGAGCTGCATCCTACCTCCAGCTTCCCTGTGTCTGTGCCTTAGGGGCAGATCATGATCTGCCCAGGTGTCTGGGGGGAAAAGGGTCAGACGGAGACAGAGTCTGGCAAGTGTTTAAAATGTGCAGATGGCACTTTTCTGACAAAGCGTGGGAAGAGACCGAGTAGCAGAACCTGCCTCTGACTTTGGGGAAGTAGAAGGCGAAGGTTGAAGAAGCAGCTAAGGGACTGGGACTGGGAAATAAGGGTTTGATCCTTGGGAATAGCAGAAAGGGAGTAACAAAGGCTATCAGAAAGCTGAATGTGTACAGCTTGGGAAAGAGGTATAACACTACAAGGAACTAATAAAACCCAAAGAAGTTTGTAGCTGTTAGGGACAAAAACAATTCCGTAAGTCCATTAGTAGTAAAAGGAATGTTAGTGGGACTGGTCTTGCATTCAACTGGGAGACCATGAGATGACATCAGCGATACTCTAAATGCCTTTTCCCTTTGTCTGTAAACTCATGGTTGACTTAGAACTAAGGCTACAGCTTATTAGAGTACTTGAGGAGATGAAATGTTTCCATTTGTCTGGAGGTGATGGAATTGATGGTAGACTACACTGGGGATGGGTTGGGGCAATCAGTGTGAGAACTAGAAAACAAAAAATGAAAAAGCAAAGTGAAAAGGTGAGAAGGGAGAAATGGAGCAATTACAAATCAGAGTAATTAGCTAGAACAATGCTAGAGAAAATAACCACAGCACTATTTCTTCACGTAGAACTTTGCAAGAGAGCTGCACAGAGCCAGCCTAGGTTTATAGAGAGCAGGTCAGGCCACAGGAGAGTAGTTCCCTGTCAGCACTGTGACAGGAGCTGCCAAACGGGAGGGAAAATTGTGTCCTGGGAGTCAGCTTGGTACAGCCGTTGACAGAGCCTCGGAAGACTTGCTCATGATGGATGTGTAGTGGTGTAAAAAAGTGGGAAGTATAAGATGAAGCTATTGTAAGAAGTGTCATATCTGCTCGGGAAGGTGTAGACAAGGAGTAGCTATCAGTCCTTGCTGGCAAAATGAGAATGGTGTGAGTGAGAGTGCAGATTTGTCCTCTTTATTGGTGTCAGTCTTTTGGCTATAAACAGCCCTCATTCAATTTTTGAATGATACTGAACTGGAGAGGAGTGCAAGGCCACCGGCAGACAAAATTCGTGGTGACAAACTCGTGTAATTGAATAAGAAATACAGAAAAGGAGAAGTTACTTATTTTGGCCAGAGCAGCTCTATTCACAAGAGGGATTATGTGAGTATCGCACTGCAAAAACAGACCTGGGCTTTGTCGCAGGGCAAACCAGATCAATGGTGTCACACTGCTGAAAAGACGACAGACACACTGAGGGGCATAAACAGCACTGCTTCCCGAGGGCACTGCTGGGAAGGGTAAGGGCGCTGAGTGCCGAGCCTGGTTTGGGTACGGTGCCGTCCTGAGGAGGTGAACCAGCTGGAAGAGGCACAGAGGAACGCAACAGGAATGAGCAGAGATCTTGGAAATGAGCCTTGCCAAAAGTGAAGGAATCGGAGCTGCTAAGTCTGGAATTAAAAATGCAGAAATACCTAAATGGCTGCTGCAGGGAAGAAGATGATACGGCCTGTGTGTCTGTGATGGATCAGATAAGAAATAATGGGCTTACACTGCAGCAAGGGAGATTACGGTTAGACATTAGGAAAAACGTGCTGTACCAAAGGGTCTGCGGGGAGAGCGCACTTGGGAACGTGCAGCCTCCGTTCCTGGGGGCCGTCCTTGGTGGGTCGGGCAAACGTCACCTAGTCCGTGTCATGACTGGTTCCTCTGCATGCCTTCTCAAGCCCCTGGTTTTTAGTCTTCAGGTATCTAGGAGGATTATGACTTTGTGAAGACACACAGCTTGTCGAGGTTGCTACAAGATGGGGCACGTGGAAGGTAACATGCTCGCTGCCGGCTCAGGCTGCACTGGAAGCTGTGCTTTATTTGGCTCCCAAATTTTGGTGTGGGCTTTGACTTTTTTCTTGGGGTTCTGCATTGCCTTCCTAGGCACTCCTGTCTGGTGAAAACAGTCCCCTGGGTTTCGTGCCGTTCATAAGCATCTGCCTCTGTAAATCGAAGTTGATTATGGGAAGTTTGTTACTAAAAGGATCATGGGGTTATATCTTATGTTCCCTTCGAGTTTTGACATAGCATTGTAACTGCTATCGTGTACAGTTGGCATTTAAGGAATATAATAAGCCACAATGATAGTGTCACTTTAAAGTTGTTGTAGAATTGACTCTCAAGTTTAGTTCCTGATTGCTTTCAGAATGGAAACAAAGCCAAACAGATTAAATTTTCTTTCATCTGTTGTGTTTAAAATGAGGTTAAACCCGTCCAGTATTCAAAGACCATTGCAGAGAAACAGAGAATAAATGTCTTCAGAAGGAAACCAACTATTTTCAGGAGTACTTCAGTGGAACAGTTCTTGAGCCAAGAATAGCAGCGGCGATTGTGCTCGGGTGGTGAAGTGGCAGCAATTCCGAGAATGCAGCCAGAGCTTTAAAGAGACACGGGTTGTGTGTGATCCGGAGCAGAAGGGTGGGACTGCTTGCGTGAACACCTGACAAGAACTGAAATGGCGAATCTCAAACGTGCTCCCTTCACTGTGTAATTGATATGTATTTGGGGCAGATAAGAGGAGGAGAAGGAAGAGCAAGGAAGTGAGAAGGGGAAACAATGGTAAAGGAGTGTAAATTATCCTGTCAGATTGGTGTATACGCACTGATAAGAGTTCTCAGAATTTGTGATGACATTTGGGTTCTGAACACGTTAAGCTGCCCCCCTGTCGTGTGCTATGTGTTCTTATCTGTGTCTTAGAGTGTACCAGGGCTATCCAGGCAGCGATGGGTGGAAGATGGTCAGTCTGCTTCTGCAGGAGGCAGAAAGTGCCCGTATTCGCCCTGCATTGTCTAGGGCAGTGCTCCCCTGCCTCTGCTACCAACAGCGCCTTCGGTTAATGCTTGGTGGGTTTGCCACTTCGGTCTTTCTGAGATAGGGGCAGGGAAGTCATTAAGGGCTTGGCGGTGCACCAGTATACATCTGGGACTGGGGCTGGCGCTTCCCGGCAAGCGGTGGGAGCTGCTGGGGCTGGGGCAGGCAGGAGGGCGCTGGTCAGGGGCAGGAGCTGGGGCTGCCCGTGCAGGCAGCCGGCAGCGTCTTCT